>NW_008701146.1:0-655 GCF_000695815.1 Acanthisitta chloris
GAATTAAACTTCCATTTTAAAAGAGAGATATATGTTAGTATTTTCAATCTCTTCTCCTAGGTCAACTACAAGCAATTAAACTGCTGTGTCAGTTCTACAGTACAGTTGTTCCCAATGAGGCTCAGTGTGTCATCTACAATGAATATCAACTATCTTTAGCTAGAAAGATGTCCAACAAAGTTCTGGAGGGAGAAATTTTGGAAACCATTAGTCAGCTCTATTTGTCTTTAGGAACAGAAAGGTAAGACTTGCTGAATGACTCTTCTTTCATTCTGACTTGAACTTTTCTGTCATGCAAAGGGTCTAAATTTGTGTAACAGCTGAATATGATGTTATGCAGCTCTTGACTACTGCTATAGCAGGTGACTTGTTTGCAATAACTTTTGCAAGACTTTTTTTTTAAAACCAAATGACATATCCTGAACAAAACTGTGTAGTGTTAGTCTCTAGCAATTTCTATATTGCTCTTATTTTCAGAATACCAATTTTTGCTTTGCTATATTGAAAAATACAGCACAAGTTAAATTATAGTAACTAGGAGGTGCTGGGGAAACTTTGAGGTTTCTCTATCAATTTTTTTTCTAACTGTACCTCACTTCAGGGAGTCACTTTAGATTCAGGTATTTTCAAGCATGCCTCAGTAAGGATAAAAAAA
>NW_008701147.1:0-647 GCF_000695815.1 Acanthisitta chloris
CCCCTAAAATTCTGTGATATCTTTCCTTTTCTGCTTGTTTTTCCTCTCCTTCTTTCCATATACATGTGTATGTAATCAACAGCTCTTTCTGCATTGCTTGGCTCCTTCATCTTTTCCTTTGCCTGTCAACACTTCCCAGACAGAGGACTTTCCCCTGACTTCTTTCTCTGAGTAACCATGAGTAACCATGGCCATGCCTTGCACACAGTTCCCTGAGCCTGTGTGGTCTGTTTGGTATATAGCCCTTTGTCTCCTGCATTTGCTCCAAAGCAGCTGGTGAGCAAAGAGCACAGCAGCACACACTGGGCCACTGTGGCTGTATCTCTTTCTTGCCTACTTTTCTGTATATCATAGGAGAATTTCTGATTTGCATGTTCTCTACTTCCAGGCATGCTACGTGTTTACAGACACACGCATTCAAATGAAAGACAGTTGTGTTTAATGCATTTCTGTGTCTTCATCTAATATTCAGAAAACAAAAATCTCAAGAGTAAATGCTGCCTCGGTATATATTGCAACTTGTCCAGATATAGCTTTTCTTCTCCAGCTTTTCCCTGTCACTCTGTGCTGCCATCTTATTTCACTCCTGCACTGCTCTGTGCCCATGCAAAAGGGCACAAAGTTAGGGATGGAGCTACCATTATTCA
>NW_008701148.1:0-655 GCF_000695815.1 Acanthisitta chloris
TCCTTCTGGGTCATCAGAATGTGGTTTTGGGCACCTAAATATCCTTGTGAGTCATCCAAATGTAGATTTTGGTCCCCTAAATGTCCTCGTGGGTCACCCAAATGACCTCCTGGGGCAGCAAAATGTGGCTTGGGTCACCTCAATGACCTTGTGGATCACCAAAATGTGATTTTTGGTCACCCAAACACCTTCCTGGTGCCTTCCCAGCCACCCCAGGAAGGTTGGGAACACCTTCCCAACCAGCTAACATTCCTGCAGCATTCCCAGCCCTGGGCTTGGGTCTCTTACCTTCTTCTGCTCTCGCCCCGAGTGACCTTTTTTCTTCAGCTTTGGAGCCATTTCTGCCAAGGAAAGGGAGCAGAGGTTAGTTTGGGGTCGATGGAATCACAGGAGGATTCAGGGATGGAGTTGGAATTCCCCAGGAGATCTTCCCTGGAGGTTCTTGGATAGGGAAAAAGAAAAGGAGAAGTTGGAGGAGGAAGGAAAAGGAAGATGAAGTGACTCAACTCTTTCCACCACGTCCTGGAGAAAGATCCAAGGGCCAAGGAAATGGTTCCAACCAACCAACCTGAGCTCTCCTGGGAATGCTGTGTGTTCCAGAGGGGAGGGATGGGGCAGGAAGGATGGAAAAGCACCAAGGACCAAATATTCCAAG
>NW_008701149.1:0-619 GCF_000695815.1 Acanthisitta chloris
GCTGTATCATTTTCAAATGGTAACAGTTAATGACGCTGATAAATAGCAAAGCCATACATAACTCATGAGAAGGCACAACTGAAGGGTTATCTGTTACACCTCTACTCCATTTCTCAGTGCAAGAACATAAGCAGTACAGAAAAACAAAGATTTTGGTTTTACTTACATGCCTTGGCTCCTCAGGATTTACAGAAGCAAGAGAACTCTCCAACTCTTCAAGCTTTTTTTGGTTTTCCCCTATTTCCCTTTTCTGTTTCTCAATTTGTCTTTCCAGCTCTGCAGTTTCCTTGTGGAGCTGCTGCAGGATTTGTGTCTTTTCACTCAATTGCTGTTCAATTGCTTCCCTGTTGGCCTGGGATATCTGGGAAGAGCATTAGGAGGTTGGGTGAAACAAGTTATCCAAATCCTGGGGGGTTTTCCTGATGTGTCACAAAAGGATTTACATATGTACAATGGCCTTTTTAAAAAACACAGGGAGAAAAAATGACAGTTTCTACATGAAGTTGATGTGGTGCTTTGAACCTTTTCCCTTACTACTTGTGGAACAACTTACCTTTTTCTGAGCCAGAACCTCCTCCAGTTGTCGCAGCTGCTCTGTTACTTTCAAAACTTGTTGCTC
>NW_008701150.1:0-656 GCF_000695815.1 Acanthisitta chloris
TATTTCCTTCTCTGATTCCTCAGCAATCATTTTTTTCTTAAACAGTTGAGCATGCTTTTTTTTTCTCATTGTTTATTAATTTTCCCAGTGTTTGCTTTTTGCCTCTCCTCTTTCATTTGTTATAGCTTCACGCTCCTTTACTGTTGTATTGTGTTGTATTTTGCCTTGGTTTTAGGTTACCTTTTAAATTATCATGTCATGTAAGTTTCACTTTCTCCAAATTCCTCTAGTACTGTTTCCTCCTGTATTTAATCTCTCCTTTTTTTCCTAAGATCTGTTGTCTGCCTGCTTTCTGTATTTTTCTCTATTCTTTCATATCTGACTTTGTGCAATAAAGTATTGCAGTTAGATTTAGCACCTTCACTGCTGGTTAGTGTACATATGAGTGACAGAAAGTTTTAAGATGTGTATAAGTGTTGATTCCAGTGGAGGCTGTCCCCATAAGGACTCCAGCTACAGATTTTTAAAATCCTATTTAGAAAGTCTATTTATCGTTTTTTAGTAGGAACATGGAGAGAATTCTTCCTGGGAGAAATTACACTACTACTACTATCTGACAGTGGTTTACCCAAGAGTTACATGGGTTGCTTACTGCTGAGTTTTTTTGTGGCTGGTGTTTTTGGTGTTGTGTTTTGTTGTTGTTGTTGTTTGGGGTT
>NW_008701151.1:0-636 GCF_000695815.1 Acanthisitta chloris
CTCCCAACACGTGTTTCATGGTGCTAAGCTGGGAACCAGTGTTTTTCACTGGTGGTGAAACTGCCATGTCATGGTGTTGTTGCAATATCCTGAATTTTTGCCTGCTCTGTTAAGAGGCATACAAAATTTTCATGCAAGCTGCTGCTGCCACCTGTGAAACAATTCATGTCATAAAGGGAAGGAAGACTCCAACACAAATTATTCATTACCTCGGTATTTTAAAATTTTTAAGGCCCCAAACCAATTCTGGCACAAACTATAGCAATAATGTACTGAGATTTTTCCTATTAACTAATCACAGGATTTTGGTGAGTCTTCCAATATGTCTTTTTCTTGAGAACACAGACATTGATTACTACTTCAGCAATAGCAGGAAGCTCCAAAGGCCATGTCACTCTTCACTGAACCATACTGGAATCTGAAAGATGCCTTTAGAGTCAAGAAAAGTTATCTAGAGTTCAACAGGAGTTGAAAATTATCAGTAAGAAATTCCCAAATTATTATCCTCCTTATGAGCTTGTAGTAATGTGAAGCAGCCTTCAAGCCTCAGATTCACATACAAAATTGGAGCATGCCTATCTGAAGCAGGTCTGTTGTTAGTATCATGATTTGCAATTTAATGCATTACAAGTGATT
>NW_008701152.1:0-656 GCF_000695815.1 Acanthisitta chloris
GCACCCCCAGCCCTGTCCCCCTAAGCACCCACAGCTCTGAGCCCTGACCACCCCACTCCATGTGACCCTGCTGGAGCAGGACTGGGCTGAGATGACCCTCCCTGAGCCCCTTCCACCTGCAATATCTCCTTGCTGGTGCCCCAGGAAGAGTTGAAGCGTTTTGCTACATTTAATGGTTGTACTTCATTACTTCATGTAATGGTTCCTCTCTGATTCATTTCCAACCCAAACGACTCTGTGATTCTGTTCAAAAAGGTGGGAGCTATACCACGAGGCTGGAAGGAGGTAAATTGTTTTTATATATGTATTCATATGTTCCCGTTTCTCTCCCTGCTCAGTCTCTCCCAGCCAAGCCAAGAGCACTCACCCGAATCCTGGAGAGGAAACACCTCTCAGTGCTCACCCAGCCCAGAGCTGCTCAGCCTCGCACCAAGCAAACCACCATCCACAACTTCTTCAGCCCTCAGACAGGTGAGTAGAGCAGGGTGAGCCTTGGGGGAGCAGCTCCAGGTGTTCCAGCACACCCACCTGGCTGTGTCTCTTCATTGTGCTAAACCACAGCAGCTCCAGATTGTCTATGTCCTTGGAAGAACTTTGTAGCTGGAAGTGGAAATTAATGTTGCCGAGTCCAAACCACCTCCCTGCAGGGAGCTCAG
>NW_008701153.1:0-657 GCF_000695815.1 Acanthisitta chloris
AAATAAAAGGTTGAGGAACCACCTCCAGCACCAGACTCTGCCCTTGGGACCACAAGGGGCTGGACCAGCATGGATGAAAACCATCAGTGCCACTTGCTGTTGCCCTCCCTGTGAGGCACAGCACCTGTCCCCGACAGCCTGATCCTGGGAGGGGAGCTTGTCTCTCCTTGCCTTGAGCAGCCAGGCCCAGGATGTCTCTCCTGGCCCCAGCACAAAGCATCTCCTCACCTGACAGGTTGCCTGACATGGCTGCATCAAGAGTGGACACCTGGAAGAGCCGTAAAGCCTCCTCAACATCTGCCTCGGTGGCAAAGGGCTGAAGCTTCATCTTCCCCAAGGACTCGGCAATGCGCACGATGGCCTCCAGCTGCCTGCAGCCAAAGATGTTCCCTGCTTTCTACTGCAGCTCCAAGGAGATCTTCCTCTGCCCCCCAACCCATCCCACCTCTCCACCTACCCTACTCTAGGCACCTCCTGCCTCCCCCATAGCACCTCCAGTGTTGCCCTGTTCTCAGAGGGCACCCCCAAACCCCAGCATCCCACTAACCCCTTTCCTGGGCTACGTCAGTAATGCAACCCCAGGGTTTTGACAGGGCAAGGAGATGTGCTCACCGGATGGTGATGGGGATGCTGGAGCGGCGGTCGCTCTCCTGCTCA
>NW_008701154.1:0-656 GCF_000695815.1 Acanthisitta chloris
TGTAGGATTTCTGGATTGTAGCTGGCAAGCAGATGATGACTTTATTGAAACAAAATAGCATGTCTTGTTTTTTTGGCCTGCATTTGCCACTTAAGATAGTTCTCGGTTGAAAAAGAGAAACTTGTTGCAGGGTGTTGTCCTCACCCTGAATTCAATGGGTAACATGACCCTGTCTGAAACACCAGCACTGGGTGTTTGATTTCTGATTAGCCATCTGACTATACTCTGCTTTCTTTTTGTTTTTGCTTTGGGTTGCCAGATTTTAGATGCTTGACTCTGTGATCTTATAGGATTTATCTTTTTTTTTTAGAATTCAGAATTTGTTAATAAATTTCTTACCCACTGTCAGGCCATTGAAAACATTATTCTGGAATTATTGAACAGAAAATTGCCAATTGCCTGTTCACAAATTTGAACCAGAAGTCTTCCTGGTATAAAAATATTTTAATCTTCTCAGTACAAAATTGTTTTTTTCTTTAGTGATAAAAATATTTGCTCACCCTACGTTCTCTTTAATAATTATTTTTAAAAATGACATTTGATAAACACTGGTGCTGGAATGACTTCAGGCACAAGAATTTGATTTTTAAGTTTAATTTTAGGCAAATTTTGATGACATATATAACATGTGGTAATAACAATGTTATGGTAGTTAC
>NW_008701155.1:0-656 GCF_000695815.1 Acanthisitta chloris
TCCTGACAGGGTGGTTAGTTTACATCCTTTCTGGTTTTGTTTTTCTGCCCTTTGTTCCCTCCCATGATGTGGGATTTATGGCAGTGAAGACCCACACAAATAATCCTTTTCTTTACCTTCCCTGTCATAATCTCTTCAGACAATTAACAGCAAATGGAAACGGGAAACAAACTGATCACTTTTGCTGATAAGTGTTAAGCATATGCCAAAGGCAACAACTGAAGGCATGCTGAAAGGGATTTGAGCCTTTGCTTGTTGTTTTAAGGCTGAGGCAGCTGAAACTTGCTGTCAGTTCCCCCCACTCCCACACTGTTATGCAGCCCCATGGGTTACCTTGAAACACTCATCTTGAGAACTGTGTTTTGATTTCTGTTGTCTTCAACAGACAGTCTGGTAGTTAGGAATATTCCAGTTACTTCCAAAATAAATTAGATGCAAAACATGTCTTTGAGACAAGGTTTAGAACCTACCATCTCAAAGGGCTTCTCTTTTGATTGAGATTGCATATTTAGTTCTTGAGTGCTCTGATTGCATTTTGGTGTTGTTTTATTTGTACCTGAGGAACAGCTTTGTAACCCTTTCTTTGGTGTAAGGAGGGAGACACTAAGCAAACAAGTTATTCCCAATAGATCATATAATCATCAAGGTTGGAGGAG
>NW_008701156.1:0-656 GCF_000695815.1 Acanthisitta chloris
TTTTGTGTGTCAGAGATATGAATAAGGGTCCCAGGATGGGCTTAATTCAGGTAGTAGACAGGACTAGGAGGCGTAACAGTCTGCTAAGGGCATGCATCCATTTTGAGTGGATTGTTCTGAGGGAGACTGATCAGGAGCTGAGGTAACACAAGTGTGGATGTTTGGATAAAGGTTGAGCTGGCTCACAGTGCTGTTTGGTCTGTATTTGTGAAATACATTGGGTTTTGCATTAAAATGTGCAGGACTTTCTTTCTTCATTGCTGAAGAAGGTGCATTTCAACTTTCAGTCACAAATTTATGACCTTCATCACTTATCTTCAGATAAGGCCTTTTCATCATGATATTTTTAATGTTTTATGTCCTTCTTCTGAGAGTAACATAAGAAAAAGGTGAATTAGAAATCCCAAAAACTCTGGCAATCTCTGCAAATAAAACCTCTTGTTTTCCCTCAGCTCTGTGATATATTGTCCTCAAGTTGGTGAACAAATCCCCTCACACCAGCAAAGAAAGTGGAGCAGAAAATACTGGATCAGTTTGGCATTCCTTTCTCTGTCTCAATTGAAATATTTTTGCAAACTGCCAGGAAGTGCCAGGCAGGTGGCCTTGATCCCCCACTGTCACACTGAAAAGTCAGGTCCTTTCTCTTGCATTAATCA
>NW_008701157.1:0-658 GCF_000695815.1 Acanthisitta chloris
AATCACTGTCAGCCCTGCCAATCATTACGGAGTACGTAAGGAAGGTTTTTACCACTTCGCCCAAATGCACGGGGGGGAGGGAAGCGGGGCGGTTGGTGGAAAAGCCTGGTTTGTTGTTTGGTTTTTTTTTTCTCCTCCTTAATCTTTGCAACTCCTAATCTCAGCACTTCCCCTTCTCCCTGTCTCTCCCCCCTCCCTCTCCACACCCCTCCTAAATAAGGGATCAAATAATGCGAAAAGCAGTGTGCACATATTTGTTGAATGGGATGAGCAATTAGAGGGTGGAATATTATTGTGATCTTAACGAGCCTCGTTAAAGCTAAAGGAGATATGGGGGAAAAGTAAATGGGCCAGGCTGGGATACACGTTCGGATAAAGGGCTCCTAACTGAGACAATTTACACATGATTTGCACGTAGTTTCACTTCATTCTGCCTATCTGAGCACTAATAGTGCCGGGGAAGAAAAGAAAGATGAGATCATTAGACCCATCCTCACGCCGGTGACCCTCCCAGAAGCAGGCACATACAGTACAGGCTGGATTTAGTCCTGGTTCACCGAAGAGTCTCTCCTCCCCTCTCCCGCTCCCTGCCCCTCTCCGCGGAAGGAGGGATCCGCTGCCCGCGGAGTTCCGCGGCAGCTCCGCCGGGAGCCGCCCA
>NW_008701158.1:0-657 GCF_000695815.1 Acanthisitta chloris
AAAAAAAGACTACAAACATAAACTGAAACCCAAAATCAATAATAATGTGGTATTTATGATAATCTACTCATTATCAAGAAAAATGAAGCACTAAGAGCAACCTCATGACTAATTGAGTTGATGCATTGCTCAATTATTTTTGCCAAATCCCTCCTTACCACAGTTAAACTGGACAAGTGGAATGCAAAATGAATTATCAGCTTACAAAAGCTGTACAAGGAAGCGTATCACAAAGTAATACAACATGGGTGAAATGAGAGAAAACACTTCATTCCTGAGGAAAAACCCTCCAAAAGTAGGGGTAGAAGGCCAAGTAGTGCAGAGTCATAGACTGCTATTTCTTGCATTTCTCTGCAGCTTAAAACATTTGCTCCCTTTTGGTTGTAAGATCCTCTGAGTAAGTTAGCATATTTCTATGCAGTTCTGTTCTCCTCAGGTTAACCTCAATCCCTTTAAGGCTGGAGAAATGACAAGCACTGGCTGGGATATGAATGGGATCAGAGCTGAAGTGGAAATCTATACCCTTTGTCTTACAAGTGACAGAAAAGGTCCCTGTTTCTCTTGGCTGGAGGGTTAAAATGAGCATTTTATTTCCATTCCTCATGTTTTACTTGCCGTTGCTTTCTCCTTTTGTGAAACTGAGTTGAAACAAACCCA
>NW_008701159.1:0-657 GCF_000695815.1 Acanthisitta chloris
AAAAAAAAAAAGAAAACCCCAAAACACAGTCCACAGTGCACATGCCTAGAACAAGTTAGGAACAAGTACAAACAGAGAAACACTTGCAGACCAAGTGTGTTTCAGAATCAGTAAAAAAAACCAACCAAAAACCTTATGTATTGAGAGAGAAATGCTGCCTTCTCCCTCCACCCCCAGTCTTAGCTTCATCTAAGTTTCAGCTACATGAAACAGTTTAATGCTTTTATGTATTTCATATGTAGGTCACCCAGAACATTTACATAGCCTACCAGAAACCATTTTCTGAAATAAATGCATTAAGATACAGAGAATGTAAAATTACAGCTCTCTTACAAGAAAGCTATTTCAAAGTGAAATATGCAGCATTCTAATAATTTCCTAACAATTTTTTTTGCTTAATAAGTTTCGGTCTTATAAAAATTGCACCAAACATGATTTGAACTGTCATAAGACACCAAATAATTATAGGTCTGATTTGTTGTTTTTTTTTAAAGTACCAATTTAGAACTCAAATCTGTGCTTTCTAGGTTTATTTTCAAATTCATCTTGGTAATTTACCACAGTTCTTTCCAAACCTGGCCTCTAGTTAATAAGGCTTCTACACATATGGTCTGATTTTCTAAAGGGCCTATTAGGAAAGAAAGAAAGAAAAAAAAA
>NW_008701160.1:0-658 GCF_000695815.1 Acanthisitta chloris
TGCTTATTCTGCCATTATACAAAGATCTTCATGAATATATGTGTACTGCTCTCAAGAGATAAGAGATATAGGCTTCTTACAATGATTAAAGCAATAGTTTCCATGCAGTAGACACGTTTAGGTCTAGGAAAATACAAAACAAAATCATCTCCAAATAGGAGAAAAATTCTACAAAGATTGAAGCAGCAGTAGTAGTAAAGAATTCCTATGCTTCTATTTCTTACCTCATTTAGAAAATGCAGCATCATGACTTTTCCAGTTTAGGAAAGGAGAAAGGATATTATAATCCATAACAAGATATTCTTGAAGAATTTAGAACTTAATATTCCCTTTCAAGATGACAGGAAATACAGTATTGATCCAAATTTTGTCAGTGGAAACTCACCCAGTGAAATGTGTGCCCTTTCAAAGTAGAGGATTAATTTAAGCCATGGAAAAAATATTGAATTATATTAGAAGGTTGATAATAATATTAGTTTAAGGTAAAGGTTAAGTATCTAAATAAAGTGCATACCATCTTCAGAACAAATGCAAAATCAGAATGCAAAAATCATTTGAATCTGACCAAGTTCTTATATTCTAATTCATAACTCTTGAGATCTGCAGATACTAATATTAAAGCCCCTGGAAAAGGAGGGGGGTGGAAGGAGAAAAAAAA
>NW_008701161.1:0-657 GCF_000695815.1 Acanthisitta chloris
CAAGGAGACATAAATTCACAAGAAATGGAGTAACAAAGGAAGAAAAATATCAAAAGTAATACCTCTTCTGGGAGATCTGTGTGTTGCACATCAGATGTTGCAAGGAGCAAAACCGGAGCAAACTTTGGAATGTTCTGCAGTTGTGCCATGAAAACAGATTTCAGTATAGATCCAACAGTCTCCCACCAGGAATGGATTTGTGGAATATATATGATACTTGGTGCTGTTCTTTCTGCTGCTTGCATCATCTGGTAAAATGAAAGACTGGATAAGAAAACTAAATCAGGTAGAACAGGCTACTAGATAACTACATATCAGTCAAAGCCATGTCACATGAAGGCAAACCATCAAGACAAACCAATAAATTAATGACTTCTTAACAAAAGGATAAAATTTTCACTTTGACTCAAATATGGACATTGCTATGCAGACAGAAACAGTCCTGAATCTCTGCCTGACTTCAAAACTACTTAGGCATAAGGTGACTCGAAAGAGCCTCTGAACTCAGCCAATGTGGTGGTGTGTCTGAAAAAACAAGACTAACCCTTCAGCAAGACATATTAGCCTAGAGAGACTGCCACAGAACTGCAACTACACCATTTTGAGTTCAGAGAGGACGTACAGCCAAGTCAGACTAGTGCACAGTCTGAACAAAGA
>NW_008701162.1:0-654 GCF_000695815.1 Acanthisitta chloris
TCCTTGTCCAGAAAACAAGCCTTGTCCTGCTTTCTGCCAGCCTGTCTGACATCCATGGTCATGTATGTCTTTGTGCGTCCAAGGCAGTAAGTTTGGCCCAGTATTGGTGAGTTACTGGATTTGATGCCATTTCAACCTGGACCATTCTGCTACTCAGTTACTAAATTTGCTGTTGTAATGACCTAGATAAATGTACTACTGACCTGTAGTTTTTACTATACCATTACTTAGAGATAAAAGTAAGAACACAAGTGAAGTCTGTTTAAAATAATGACCTGAAAAATCAGCAAGTCTGCTTCCTGCACCTTCCTTTGCTCTTCAACCAGATCTTTGGACAAACCGCCTCTCTTGTAAGCTTCCCATGTCTCCACGCCATAGTTGAACTCCTCTGAGTTGTGCAAGTGTCCTGTGGGTAGAAGTGAAGTCATTCCTTGCCCTGTGTTCAGCATCATAGCCAGACAAGAGTGAAAGACAGGTTGCAGTCTAGAGTTCCAAACTGAGTTACTGCTTTCCATTTTTTCCCACTTCCTCTCCTTTGCTGGATATTCAGCATCATCACAGCTGATGGTGATTTGATTTGAAACTGGAGAGGAATGGAGTGTCTCAGAGTCCTAAAACCTTTACCTTCCTGTAGCAACATAGGAAGTGCAATAC
>NW_008701163.1:0-656 GCF_000695815.1 Acanthisitta chloris
GATGATTTTTAAGATCCCTTCCAACCCCTGGGCTGGAAACCACTCTATGGTTCCTCTCTGGAGTGGACCATGGTTCAGGATGTTATTGTTAAAACCAGATGTCAGATATCTAGAAAATTACCTTCTGGGAAGTGCTGATGCCTGGTAACTCCTAGTATGAGAGCTGACAGCTAGCCATGAGATGCTTGTGCTGTAGCAGTTCAATGGGATTTTTGTCACTGGTCAGACAGGGAGACTGGATTGCCCCCAGGACAAGTATGTGTGACTAACTCTAGGCCTCAGTTATGAAAAATGTTTGTTACATTACATTGTCAGTATTTAATAATAACACAGGTAAAACACACCAAGGTGAGCTGCTCTTTCCATTTACTTCACATGGGAGGTAATGTCTGTCAGAAGTAGTATGCTATTAACACCTAGAGAGTGGTTACAATGTTTGTTGTGTCTGTCAGTTACCTAGTAACAGTTTTTGATTGTATGTTAACCTTAGCTAACTTACTATGTACATTTTAACTGACAATAAAGGAAATACATTATGTCTGTTTATAAACAAAAAGCAAAAAAGAACAATCTACTCGCCACCATTATGAAAAGCTGCTGGAATATTTAGCATGTATTTCAGGATATTCCTTGGATTTTTGTTCAGAGTTGTTTTT
>NW_008701164.1:0-650 GCF_000695815.1 Acanthisitta chloris
AGGAGGCCCTATCTCTTAAACCGCCATGTCAGTCCCTGGCAAGCTTCAGTAAACTTTTAAGATGCACTTCACTGCTGCTCTTAGCAATGAAGGGACAAACATTCCTTGTCACCAACTGTAAGGGTCTTTTACTAGGGAGTTTAGAAAAAAATATTCCCAATGAACTGGAAGTCCTGCTGTTTAACCAGTTCTGATGGTAAGCAGTGCTGTATCAGTTGCTTCCAACACAGCAACTGTCACTTCTTTTGAAAATTTACATCTTTTAAATGCGTATTTTCAATCAACACTTTAGACTTCAGAGCTGTCACTACCTTCACATGTCACTCCTGTTACTGCAATCACAAGTCATTTCTTATCAGATTGATTGCCAGCAGTGCACTTCTGCCAAAACTGTCAATGCAGGTGGTTATAGGCTTTAATAAAATAGTTTAAAAAGCGTGTGTGTGCATGTGTGATTGGGGGAGATAGAGAGGGAGAGAGAGAAAAAGAGACTAAATTGCACTTTTCAGTGCTCAGGAGGTAGAGCTGTTAGATGATTATATAGAGAGGACAAAACAGAATGAAGTTATCAACTGTTCTAATTTAACAAAAACAAAACCAAAAAAGCCCCCCACTACAACAACAAAAAACCCAAAACCAACCAACCAACC
>NW_008701165.1:0-658 GCF_000695815.1 Acanthisitta chloris
ATATATATATATATATAGCTTAATCCTTTCACTTAGAAAGGATCTTTCTGAGAAAAAAATTCAAAGGACTATTTTTAACCATTAGCTTCTTTAATAACAGACACATGACAGAATTCAAGCGACTCCAGAGTTTATGCTTAAAACAGCTCAGGGTGCCTCGGGCCTCTTGCCCATGAATTTCTCAGCCTCCTTTGCCTCCTGCCATAAACCAGAGTCCTCAGGGGCTGAAACAGCCACTGAGCATAATTTTTAGCAGCTTTACATTGCCTCCAGGTACCACATCAGCCAAGAAGTTGGTGATTATTTGCTTGCTGTGCTGTCCATGCTACAGCTCTCATCTATTTCACCCAGACCCTGATGTGGAAAAGGCAGCATGAACCCTTTCCCTAAGGACCTAGTCCTTGGGCTTTTCCTTCCCTGCCCAGGGCATATGTGGAGGGCCTGGAATTCCCAATGCAAACTTCAGGACAAAGCAATTAGGTTGTAGTAGTCATCACCACCAAGCTGGATCTTGTTGGCAGGACTGAGCCTACAGAGTCTTGCTTGAAGGTTCATTGTATGGAATAGACATGCTTGACACATGCTGCAGAACTGTTAGTAATTTCTGCCACTCAACCTAGATAGCAGGAGCAATGGAGCTAGTTCAGAGTTTGAGTAT
>NW_008701166.1:0-650 GCF_000695815.1 Acanthisitta chloris
CCCCATGGTGCTGATGGCCTGGGTGTGGTAAAGGCCCTGCTTGTTCTGCACACACACTAGGTGTGAATCTGCCTCCCTGTTGAAGGCTGCTCTGATGCTGATCACATGCTCACTGGAAGAGCTGATCACCTTCATCACCTGCCAGGACAAGATTAGGCATTACACTGATGAACCTGTCATGGCTCAGGTTGTGCGTTGGGTGTTTGGTGGGTGACAGAGCTGAAGCAAATACACTGTAGTAAACAATGCACTTGGAAGACTGTTTTGTATTTCTTTTAAGTCTTAAGCAAAACACCTGGATATTTGACAGGAAATCAGTCAGGAAATCACCAGGGAATTTCAAGGAGAGAATCCTTGCAAATTTCTGCTGCAAGATTTAGAGGAACCTGCTGATTTTTCAGTGTTTAACAGCTAGATGAAAGTTCAGCTCACCCTGATCACCTTGCTAGCACCTCCAGGGGGAGAAAGTGTGTGCTAAGGTGGTTCTATGCTCTCCCCATCACCCATGTAGGTCAGTGTGGAGTTCAGAGAGGCCTCGTTTTTAAAGAGCTGATGGCACAGCTCTGACTGATGTGACAGTAAGCGCAGGTTGGATTAGAAAGCCAACCCAGGTGGGTTTACTCACCTCACTGTACTTCCTTAGGGGTATT
>NW_008701167.1:0-657 GCF_000695815.1 Acanthisitta chloris
CCACTGCACTTCGGGATGTGTACACACCATCCTTCCAAAAGGAAACCACTGCATTCCGCAGCAGGAAGTATTTAACCTCCCCAGCACCAGCTGAATTAGGACTGGAATCGGAGCAGGGATGAGTCTCTCCACACTCCTCGTGTGAAAGCCAATCCTATCCCTTGCAATGGGGTGTGAAGGAGTGTTCTCTGCCTCCAGAACATTCATCCACACGTGCTTTCTGCCTGGACTTCATGACGATGAGAAATGTGATCCTAACTTGATGATTTTTATATAGTACTTATTTTTTCTTTAATGAAGCAATTCTTGCATTTACTATGCCATGAATGTTGTCTCTAGTCTCCTTCACACCCTCTTTTCATGTTTTACCTCACTTTGCCATACCCCATCAGCTGCCCAGATGTTCATTTCACTACATCACAAAATCACGATTATTTAACAAAGATTTTTTGTCAGTTATCACTTGTGATGCTCCGTATAAGATATGTAATTTAACAGATGCATCTAAATGCAAGTCAGTATGAACAACTTACGGACAATCATTTATCATCACCTTCTTCTAAACACTAACGCTCACTCAGTGCCACTCAGGACAAAAATCTTGGTTACGCAGACTAGAAAAAATAAAAATCATTGCCCAGTGGAAGTATATGAAAC
>NW_008701168.1:0-652 GCF_000695815.1 Acanthisitta chloris
TTCCAACCCAGTTGATTCCATGGTTCTATGAACCAGAGAACCTGTTTCCAAAGTTGAAGAGCTCTTGCACCTCTTGAGTTTCATTACTATTGGAATGGCTGGAATTTGAGTTCCATTGTCAATTATGATGCCATAGGATAAATATTCTTTGTTGCCCATGACACAAAACTGCATCTGGAACATCCATATGGTTTGAAGAATGGCTCTGATGACTCTCAGTCACCAGCATATTTCTCTTTCATCCCTTTTGGGAATCTTCTGATTTCAAGTGAATTCTCTCAAATTAGTGCTGCCTGTAGGTTCTCCTTCTGACCTGACTGTTTCTGGTAGCAATTAAGTGGGATGAGCTGATCCATAATCATTGTCCAATGACTATACTACTTTATACTGTAATTCACAATAAGTGACCTGACTTTGTTATATGTGCACTTAAACTTCAAACTCATGGATAGATAAAGCTAAATTGTAGCAATGCCCAAGGCTGAGATATTTCTGTGTGGCTTCTTAGGAAGTTTTAAATTTCAGAGCAGACTGATAAAGTATCATTGCATCTTCATGATTGTGTTTGGCATTTTGGTATTTGGCTCTGATAATTGTAGGTATGGTCACTCAATGCTCTATTTTGGCTTAGTTTCACAAGGAGGAAAAGTTT
>NW_008701169.1:0-639 GCF_000695815.1 Acanthisitta chloris
TAAGTCCCTAGGTACCTGTGCTGCAGGTAAAGGTAAGGTGATCCTTCTGAAAACGTGCACAGCACTGGCTCCCACCGAGGGAGGGTGAGTGTGTTGTCTTACAAGGAAGGAAATAAAGGATGTCAAATCCTATACCCTATCCTAGAAATTTAAAACACCACTGGGACAAAACTAATGCTCAATCTTTTGGTTTATTATGAATTTAAGTCTATAATAAAGAAAAAGTTTTAAAAGCATGCAGCAAAATCCTGTGTCCATACACTCTGTTCAGGAAGGTCACTAAGAGCCCCAAACCTCCACAAATTCCAAGCCAGAAATACAAACCAAGTGCTGCAGAACAAAAATCCAAGTCACTGCTTAATGCTGTAGCCTCCTACAGAGCAGGCAAAATTCAAACAAGCCCCAGAATTTCAGTAGGCATTACAGGGACACCAGGAACTGTCACACTGAGAAAGAAATGTAAATTCTGTCTCTGCTCTAGCAGGCTGCAAAGCTGGTGAGCTAGGCTGATTAGGTTTGTGCTCAGCCTCAACTATGCACTTGTGAAATATGATTAAAGACCTGCTCATTTTTAGGCATTTAACCTTACAATCTTAATTCCACTATTCCAATAAGAGCAGCTGAATCGCCAATTTGAAT
>NW_008701170.1:0-660 GCF_000695815.1 Acanthisitta chloris
AGGTCACAGCTCAGTGTCATATACCTTTTGCTCCTCCTTAGCTTGAAGGTACCTGTGCTGCTGGCACTGGCATGTGGGGTCGCCTGGATGAGGAGCAGGTGCAGGAGCCATGACCAGGGAAAACCTGCAGCTCTTTGAGGCATCTGACTGCACCAGGGCACCGAGTTGTCCACCCATCCCAACTGCCTCAGAGCCAGCAGAATGCCCTCCTGTCCCCTCGCCCCCAACCCTGCTGGGGCCGTGTCACCTGTCCCAGCTGCCCTGTGCTGGAAGGTGCTCAGCTCCAGGTGCTTCTCCCCCTGTGGAGCCTCTACCTCTCCTGACAGCTCCTGCACTGGAGAGGGGAGGGTTTGGGGTACAGAGAGACTGTGCCTGCTGAGCTGGAGCTGCCAACTGAAGACAATTTTGCAATAAAACCTGGGTATCCTGCAGGTCCCTGTCTGCTTGTCTGTCCACCTGCTCCCTCCTTCAGCTGCCAGCACTCCCTGGGGTGCCGGTGGCTTCAGATGCTGATGCGCATGACTGTGAGGGGACTTGCTGTGTTGTGGGGAGCATGGGATCACAGGGACCACACAGGCTCTGCTCCACCACCGGCCAGCTGAGCCCTGTCACAGGGAGAGGAGTCCTCATTCCTGCCAGCTGCCCATCTCCAGCTGTGCA
>NW_008701171.1:0-652 GCF_000695815.1 Acanthisitta chloris
AAGCCATGGCTTGATAGCAGATACTTCTTGAGAGCTTTTATTCATTCAACAGCTCCTCTGTTCAGTAACCTTTTGGCAAGTTGCTTTCCTCCAGGTGTGTGTTTGAATTCCACAGCAAATGTTTTGTTTGTGATGTCCTCATTGGCTAGAAGGAAGACCTAGGGAGAACAGAGCTCAACACAGGACATGGATATTAGTGACAATATACCACTTTGATATTTTGAAGTAGTACTGGCCACAGGTTTGCAACTGGAAATTTTTCATCCTAAGGAGAACAGCCAATGTGCTGGAAACTTCCAAACAGTCCTCTTCTGCTAGCATTTAGATTAATGGATTTTTTACTGGGAGGACATCACAGATAAGCACCTCTGGTGAATAAATGTGTTGAGAGATCAAAAAACATCTTGTTAGGGTCTTTGGGTGTTTGAGCTTTTGCCAGTGTCAGCTATAGTGACCAATCAAAGAGTTGTTATGTATTTGCACTGGGATTTTTCAGGCCAAGTGAACTCAACAGTGCAGAATCCACATTTTTGCTTAATCGGTTAATTTACAATTAAGAGAATGTCCAAGGGAATCCACCTATGCTGTATAAATATTTGTTGTTCATAATATTTTTGCAGTGACTCTACTCTCTCCTGAGACACCTTCTTTC
>NW_008701172.1:0-660 GCF_000695815.1 Acanthisitta chloris
GATTATGTGTTTTCTACGCTAACAATCGGTCCAGAGAACAAAGGTTGGTGCTGCTGTCCCTTGTGAGGAAGTTTCAGACAGCCATGAAGTCTCCCCTCCCCTGAACAGGCAGGTGAGCTCAAGCAAATCAAACATTTTCATCAAGGCAAACCAGAAGTCAGTAAGAGAGTCAGGAACTGCTCTGAGATGTCCTCACATATGTCTCCTCTGCCAGAGCCCTCAGAGGATCGTGGCTGTGGGACCAGAGCCATGCTGTCCACATCAGACACAGCACAATGTGAAGCTTCAGGTTCTTCATCCATCATCCCAGAATCCCATTTTTGATGGGATGAAGATGTGATTGTTAATTATACCTCCTCTAGGCCTCTTTGCCAGAAGTCAGATTCCCACACAGCCCAGTAGAGCCCAGTGTGCCATTCTGGCTGGAGGTACTGCTGTCATATCCTCATATTGTTCCTTACTTTTAATGAGTAAGAGCTGCTGGAGTGACCTGCCCTTTCAGGCTGCTCAGGAACATCCATCCCATTGTGTGTGTATGATAATTGCAGATGGTTGTCAGCCCTGTACTCAAAATAGCAGCCTGACCCAAATGAGAACATCTCCCATGTGGCTCAAAGTGTCTTGTTCTCCCTCTCAGGGAATAGGGAAAAGTGAAATATT
>NW_008701173.1:0-660 GCF_000695815.1 Acanthisitta chloris
AAGGTCTGTCCCATGTCCCCAACCCTCCCCAGAACCTCCAAACCAGATGACACCCAAACCTGCCACCGACACCAGCACCTTTAATTTGTCCCCACCACCATCCAGGACCCCCAAACCCCCCTCAGATTCCTCCTGTTGGGGGTGTCACATCCTCCCCCCACCCGATTTGGGGGGACAAGTGTCCCCACAGTGAGGACAGGAAGGTTTGGTTGTCCAACTCTTCCCGGGGACGTTCCAACAATTTCGGCATCGAACTCGATACTTCCTGTACCTATGGGGAGAATATTTTGGGGGGGACAATTAGTAGATCCTGGAGGAGGTTTGGGGGTGTCCCCCTCGAGATTTAGGGGTGTCCCCACCACCCTAAAATTTGGGGGAGTTCTTTGTGCCCCACCTGATGCCGCAGGCGTTGCACAGGGGGGTCCCATTCTCGGCCGCGCGCCACAGAGGAGTCCGAAGGGTCTTGCACGAGGCACAGCGTTTTGGGGCTGGGGGGAACCCCAAAAAAAAAGTCAGGAGGAGCTCAAAAATCCCGGGAGATACCCCAAAATTCAAGGGGGGACATGGGGGGACATCAGAACCCCAGGGAGAAATCTTCAGAGCTTGAGGAGGGACATGGGTGGATATCAAAATCCAAAGAGACACCCCAAAATTCCAGGG
>NW_008701174.1:0-656 GCF_000695815.1 Acanthisitta chloris
TTTTTTTTTTCTGCTAGTACTGACTGTAGTCTTTGAAAACCATTGCTACACTACCTTGACAGTTATTAGCCAAATCTTTGCTGAACTATTTGTTCAAAAATGACCTTTGGATGTAGTAGTGTTTTGAATTAAGTGTTTTGTGATTAAGAACATCTCAGTTTTAGTTCTTGCACATATTCAAAAATCTTATTGCATAAAATCAAAGGCTTCTCTTGGAAGCTGTTCAGAGTCCAATGTAGAGTTTCCCAGGAAGTGAGTGGCAATGTTACGATATGGATATTTCTCCATATAAAATATGACCCACTAAGAACCTTATTTAAATCTTCTGCTGTTGCAAGAGAAAGATGACAGAACGTGACAGAAGCATGAGATTTTACATGAGCTAAACTCACAGCTCAGCATAGAACACATCTGAAATTATTCTGAAACAGTCTGAATATTAGAACTGATCACATTTATTTGTATTACTCCTAGTTTTTATAGGTGTTTTTTATGTTGAACTTATCAGAGAATGCAACAGCACAAATAAACATAATGCCCATGTTTATCATACACAAAGAGCTTAGAGTATCTGCTTCTGTGGGTGCTATGAAATACTGTACACAGCTGATCTGATTGTTGTTAGCAAGTTGTATTGATAAAGTTATGGGACACTA
>NW_008701175.1:0-660 GCF_000695815.1 Acanthisitta chloris
TGCTGTTGGGTCAGGAGCACCTGCAAACAGCAAGAAAAGAAATCATTATGTTCTATATACAGAAGATTCATGACTCCAGGGGAGAGGACTATTGCAGAGGTTTTCGGATTTGTGTTTTCTCCTGTTTTGGATGTCTTGGCTTTAATCTAAACAGTCTTTAAAACAGATTTAAATTTCTCCTCAGTAGCATTAAGCATTTAGAAATTACAGCCTATGAAAAGGTATTAAATAAATAATATTCTGTTCTATAACGAAGCATTAAAACCAATGTGAGGGGTTTGCTCCTCCCATCTCAGCAGCTATACTAGAAAGCTTTTACAAGGAAAATTAGACTTTGCATAATATTTCTACAACTGTGATGTTAAAACCACTCTCCCCAAAACACCTGTGTAATTCCTGTACCTTCAGCAATCTTGCTCAGGTTTAAGTGACTGCTAGTGAGCGCTGCTATTGATGAACATGAGGAGAATCATCACCTCGGTGCCTCTGAGCTGTGATGGCTCTGCAAAGCTAAACAAAGAGTAAAAAAAATCCCCAAACAAATCCAAATTTTTAAAGCACTAAAGGCATTTCCATCATAATTAAGAGTTACAGCTATATAAGACCTTGCTGCTTCCAAAGGAGCATTTTTACATAGGCAATGTCATCAGCACAGAGTCA
>NW_008701176.1:0-661 GCF_000695815.1 Acanthisitta chloris
GAGCTTCAGAGGAGACTGCAGGGATGGGGCCAGGAGGGAGCAGAGGGAAGAGTGGGGGCAACCAGGAGACAGTACACAAAAATATTGCCTCTGCAAGAGCTGAGAGGGACAAATGGGTCCTTGCAGTCGGTCTGTGCAATGCCAACCGTGCATCCATCCTGTTTCCACCCGTTCCTGTACAGCCTGAGCACATCCTTGCATCATTTTGCAGGAATTTGTAGGTTCTCTATTATTTTCTGTTCTTTTCCAACTGTGTGGTTTCATCTCTCTTGTTAAAGACGCGTTGGTTGTCCTCCGTCCCTCCCACCATTCCCAGTTTGCCTGGTTTTGTTTGGAGCAGTCAGAGGTCACCTGCCCTGCTCCAAGGGCACGGAGCAAGGACAATGCAGGAAGGTTGGGGCGGTGAAGCAGGGAGCAAGCGAGGTTCAGTGGTCCTCTTGCTTTTGGGATTCCCTGTTCCCTTCTCCATTGGAAGGCAGATTTCCCCTCCGATGGATTAATGAGCGCTCTGGAAAAGGCTGGTGACACGGCAGTGACGCCGGGGCTGACGCTGTGCTGGGGAGGAGTGGGAGGCTGGAGCGAGCGTGCCGGGGAGCACGTCGACACTGCTGCCACGGCACATGGCTCCTGCTGGATATGGCCCCATGGCACACAGCTCCCA
>NW_008701177.1:0-659 GCF_000695815.1 Acanthisitta chloris
TTTTTAAAAGATACCTGATGAGTGTTTGCAGGATGTAACACAGGATAGAAGAGATGAGGTATTGATGGTACAGGATGTCTGATAGTAAGGAGAAGCATTTCACTGTGGGCTGCATAATACAACATACAAGCCAAAAAGCTTGTTACCTGTCCAGGAGGAGTAATTTTGCTGTTTTGTTGACTGTTAAGAATTTTAGCAAGAGATCTCTCTGGTACTGATGTTTTCACTTTGGTCAAGAGCCAGAACTGTGTATGTGTAAATTCAGAAAACGTATCAAAAATCCTCATTTCAGACATGAAACAATTTCTGTTGAGAAGTGTAATTCTAAAAGGCATATGCTACTTTCTGTGAAATAATCTGATTGAAAGGACCTGATAAGACATTTCCCTGATCCACAAAAATATATGTAGATATTTGAATATATGTGTCTTTGGATATAACTTTTTAAATGAAAATTAGCATTGAATGTGTGCAAAGAAGTCTTTTTATTAGTCTTTAGAGGCTTGTAGAAAAAGCATTCTTCATTAAAAGTTCCTCTTCACTTACAGTAATAACAAAAATCAGTTATTCATACCAATGCGAGTACTTTGTAAACATAAATCATTAAAACAGAAGCACACAGACATTCTTTAAGGACACATTTCAAAAGTGATTTTGCT
>NW_008701178.1:0-661 GCF_000695815.1 Acanthisitta chloris
CACAGCATCTATTATTAAATCCTTGCTGGAAGGCTGGGAGAAGCCACCACGTTTTTGTGTGGGTGGTGAGACTTGCAACAAAGCATAGTATAACTGCTGGGCTTCTATGCACACGTATATAGAAAGCAGTCCGGAAATAAATCTGGCAGTCTGGTTCAGAGCTATTCTAAGTATGAATGTAAGATCTATCCACAGTGTCTTACTCCACTCCCTGACCTCCACAAAGGCTTTCCTGGAATAGTAACGTGTGAGGTTTGAGGCCTGGATTTGGCTTGAGCAGCCTTTCTCTGGCGGAGGATGGGAGGGTGCGCTTTGCCTCTCTGGAGCTAGTCTGCCGCGGGCAGAGTCTTCCCCTGGCTTCCAGTCAGTCACTGCCTGCTCACTCTTTGCACTTGTCTGCTTGTGTTTCAGCACCTTGTCCAAGCAAAGGAAGAATGTCATCAGCTGTGTCACCGTGCATGACTCCCCCTACTCCGATTCCTCCAGCAACAACAGCCCGTACGCCGTGCAGCACCGCGCAGGGCAGAGTAACGGGAACAGCTATGACACCAAAGGGGTTCCAGAGACTCACTGCAGTGGGAACCCCCGAACGATCATCGTGCCACCACTGAAAACCCAGGCCAGTGAGGTGTTGGTAGAGTGCGATAGCCTGGCACCAGGT
>NW_008701179.1:0-662 GCF_000695815.1 Acanthisitta chloris
AAAAAAAAATGAGAAAAAAAGAAGCATGCAAAGCTTATGAAATTCCAGAGCTAAGCAGCAACTGAGTGGTTTCTCAGCAACACCAGTTTGGATTTAGCCAATACATTCTCTCTAAGGCCTACTGAATGGGCCTGAACCCTTTTATTGGATCCTAATAATTTCTGCTTCCTTTCCAGCTATGATGTTAATCTGAAAATACTGTCTGTCAGTGTTTTGTGTTCCTCTTAAAATGAAGAGTTTTTCAACCAGGAGTTTGCTTTCTATTGCAAGTTTCCACAATGTGTTAGTGGATAGAGCTAAAGGACCACTAAAAGCAGTGTGTTTTGTAGTAAATCCCATTATTACTAATATAGTTTGGATCCAACCACATGTGGAATATTTTCAGCTTGTTTCTTAGCTAAAGCAAAAAGTCAGCTCTTATTTATGGATTTATCTATTCAGTTGGGTACATTTCTTTCCTGTAGCAATGTGCACTGTTTATTATTAGATAATGAAAGAATATTGCTTGCTGTTGTGATAATTTTGCATTTTCTTTGATGTCTGATAAGAGATTTTTTTTCTTATTAACCTCTGGGACAGCAAGACAATTTCATGCTGTCAGTAAAACAGTGACAGGATTTGGCTCAGGATTTCTTTTTTCTATGCTTTTAAAAAAAAAAAAA
>NW_008701180.1:0-662 GCF_000695815.1 Acanthisitta chloris
CGAGCTCGGCACGCCGGGACCGGGAGGGTGTTCCGGACTCTGCTCGCCCCGCGGGCTCCACGACAGTGCCTTTTTTCCCCAGGCATTAGCACTCCCCGAGGCAGCGCTGCCTGCCACTGCCACTATCACCGCCACTGCCACGCGCAGTGCCCCAGGAGCACACGCGTCCTGCCCTGGGCAGGAGGACAGCCACCTCTCCAGTGAGAGCCAGCAGTGTCCAGGCATGATCTTTTCAGCCCTGACTTTGCGCTTGGTAGTGAAATGCTGAGTTATACTACATGCTACCCAGCTATTCCTTGCTCTCTCCCCATTTTATCTCATTCTCTCAGGAAAGGTGATGGCTGCAGTAAAATCTGTTGGTTCGTTTCGTGCCAGTCTCCAGAGGAACTAGCCAGAAAGTGTCAGGGAACACATGACACTGATGGGAGATGCAGGGCCAGGTCTGCCATGGCCAACCGAGAGCACTGCGTCCTTGCCATCTCACACCTCTTTCTCCCAGTCAGCTCTCATGGTGATGCCTCTGGCCATCTGCAAACATCACACAGGCCACAGTCCTCTGCCTGCCAACAGAAACTCCTGCAGAAGCCCCTCAGGCTGACACACACCACTCTGCAATCATGCCCCTACAAGACCAAAGGATGAGGGGATTGAGTGCACCATCA
>NW_008701181.1:0-662 GCF_000695815.1 Acanthisitta chloris
AGTTGCTGTAACAGTGCATCATTGCCACTGCTATCTATTGAGGTCGATCCTGCCACCCTTGTACTCTAAAATCTTCAAATTAAGTCCTAATTGTATCCTATCCTGAACAGACATAATGGAAAACAGTCTAGTGTACACTGAGACAGTAGGTATGCCAAGACATGGTGCAGCCGCATGACCCAGAAACAAAGCCCACAGAAGCCTGGTATAAAGAGTTCTTAGTTAAAAGCTTTTCACAAGGAACAAATTTGTTGGAGAGCTGCGTAATCACCAGACAACCACCTGTTCAAGAAAAGGGAAACAGACACGCAAACCACGACAAGCAATAAGCCCTTTCATCAGGCAGCTTCTCAACCTAGAACAAAGGATTAAAGCTCTTATGAAAGACACAATGACTTCACTGTTGCTGTTTAAGTGTAGGGGATTTACTACTTGTTTGGGATGGGAAGGAGAAAAATACCTAAGTACTGTAGGGAGGATTACAAGTTTATAACTTTGATTAGACAATAAATTATTATCTTTTCTATATTTTATCTCCATTTCCTGACTAACGTTTCCCTTTTTCCGGTCACCTTGGGACTGCACCTGACTGCCATGACTTGTCAAATATCCTGGAGAATGGCTTGGCAACTACGTAAGCCAATTCCCTCAGGACTCTGGGA
>NW_008701182.1:0-663 GCF_000695815.1 Acanthisitta chloris
AAAGTCATACTGCTCAGCAGTAGGAAATTACAGATTAGTAGGCTTTCATTTTTTTATACAAGGTCCAACCTGGAACAAGAAAGATTTGGAATCACCTAAAATGCATTTTCTGTAACCAAGCAGCAAGTTGGTGAAGGTGAAGTGAAGCCTTCGTGCAAGCTGTGTGTGCTATATAGTTGCAGCTGAGAGAGAGCTGTTGTGGTATGTTTATGAGAAGAAAATAAGCCCACAATTCATCAGTCTGAGATAAAATTCGGCAAAAGCCCAACAGGCATCATATACTGTAGGTTTTATATTAGCAGCAGTCTCCAAAAATCCTGCTTGCTATTTGACTCCCAACCCTCTTTATGGTTCTACACAGTTAATACTGAGTTTGAAAACAGGTAAGATATCAAGAAGGACAATATGAGGAGAAATTGTTCCCTTTGAAATGAAGGGGCAAGTATTGCATTTGTATATTTTTCAAGCAACAGATTCTACAGATTCACAGAATAAATCTGCTGAAAAATGTAGCTACTTGATGAAATCATAATGTTCATTGAATTTCAGGTTCAACACTCAAGAGGGCTTGTCTGCAGGACTTCTTATTTTCTGAGGCTGCAGCCTGTTCTGTAGGACCATCTATTCCATTCGAAAAGCAACTTGAAACTGAGGGCTAGCTTT
>NW_008701183.1:0-659 GCF_000695815.1 Acanthisitta chloris
CCCAGGGCCCTTTCTGCCTGGCTACTCCTCAGTACCAAAGATACTCAGTAAGGTGTTCAGAGCTTTACTGCTATTAGGAATGGAAAAGCAAGGGAAGGCCCAGGAGGCTATGAGAGGAGCAAAGGCCTCCCAGAGGGTCTCCTTGCAGGCCAAGTGTCCCCGGGCACAGCCCCTCGGGACAGCCCTAAGCGCTGCCCTCCCTGCCACCCGTCCCCCTTGGCTTCCCCCGGGGCACTGACCACGGTCTGACTGGTCTCCTGCTCCGCCTCTCCCAGGCAGGGGCAGCACCTCTGGGGCCCGAGGGCCGAAGCAGGTGGGCAAAGCTGGTGCAAGAACTGGCTAGAGGTTTTCACGGCTCCCCTCTGCCAGTCAAGGCTCTGCGCGAAGGTGGCTCTGTGGGCAGTACAGCTGGAGCTCGGAGGGGAAGCGACCGCTCTCCGAGGCGCCCCGAGAGGCTCTGGCCGGGCTGTGCGGTTGCTAGGGGCAGGTTGGGGATGCTATGACATCAGGGCCCTGCGTAGCAAGGGGCGGCGCAGCCACGCGGGGAGCCCGAGACCTGCCTCGGGCCGGGGCGTGCCCGGCTCGGACCCCGCGGGACCAGCCGCCCTCCCAACCGCCCTGGGAAAGGGCTCGAGATGAAAAGCATCCTCTGCGGGGCA
>NW_008701184.1:0-651 GCF_000695815.1 Acanthisitta chloris
AATTAATAATATCAATATTAATAATATCATAAGTCAGCCAACTGTGAAATTACTGATCATTTGGATTTTCCCCTCTAGTTTTGCCTGCATATAATGAACTGGATTAAACGCATTTTCTGTAGTATATTCCACTTCTACCTTTTAGTAGTTAATACCAATTTGCTTCTGTTGATTGCATGTCCATCTTACTAGAGCAGAAGTAGTGTACTGCATGGTTTGTAACATATTTTCTAGTGAGCCTTCAGGAAAGGTTTTATGGGGCAGGGGAGGGGGAAAGTCTTATTAATGTGTATTTGCCCTTAATGTCCTTAAGAAAAATACTCTGAGATTTCCCTTCTAAAAATGGAAATAGCCTTTCTTTATAGTGTTTTTAATACAAATAGGCATGACTGATGCATAATAATCCTCTCATGCTTACGCTAGTGTATAATGAAATGATCTTTTATTGAGTGTCAGGGGTGCACAGCATGTATTAAACTTAAACTTCAGTTGTTGGTTGGGAAGGAATGAGCTCAGTCATCTAATAGAGTCTGCAGTTCTGCTCCTTGGTCAGATAAGCAGAGCTAAGCCTTCCTTAAAAGAGTCTGGCTTTAGGAAGTTATAAATAAGGGAGCATCAACACTGGTCTGTCATCATGCTTGTGGTGGTTTC
>NW_008701185.1:0-643 GCF_000695815.1 Acanthisitta chloris
CCTTAGCTTCTTCTGCCATTTTCTTGTCTTCATCTATCTCTTCAGCCTTGGCAATGTAGTCTTCTCCTTGGTGTTTCCTCCTCTTCTGCTTGGGGGCCATGAAACCTTGCAGAAACTTCTTCACAACCCCAGCCTGGAGTGCAATCACACACTCTCCAAAATCCTTCAGGCTCTCCAGTGAGTACACCTGTTGGGAAAGGCATGTGATCCTGTAACAGCTGGATGTTACTCTGGGCTGTTTGAGGTGGGTCTGTCCTGTGTACTCTCCCCACACCAGGCATATTTACCCCCTCCTACAGACACTCAGAACACCAGTAAGGATCATGTGAGTTGAGCTGAGCTAGCCAGGGCACTAAAAACTCATAATTTACTGCACAGTGACTTCTCTGTGCTGCCATACCCATGGACAGAACATCTTTTAGGTAACAGACCTGGGGCACAATCACTATCCCAACTCTAAATTGGTCTGAATTTATGAAAAAAACCCTGAAAAATGGAAAACTGCTGTCTCAAAAGATTGCTGCCTCTGATGCAGATGTCAAATTCAACTACAGAGTTCTGATAATGTTTCATAAAGAAATCTGCCACCAGAACTAGGGAATGGGACAACTGAACAACTGTCAATTGTCCAGATGTGCAGGAC
>NW_008701186.1:0-653 GCF_000695815.1 Acanthisitta chloris
GGAGTTTGAGATCCTCAGAGCAGTGAGAAGGGCACAGAGCAAAGTCGCTGCCCTGGGCTTCATGAAAGAAGACTTTGGCCTTCTCAGAGATCTACTTGGTAGAGTCCCATGGGATGGAGCCCTGGAGGGAAGAGAAGCCCAAGGAAGCTGTTGGTATCCAAGGATCGTCTCCTCCAAGCTCAAGGAAGGGAAAGTTGGACAAAACCACCAGGAGGATGAACAAGGAGCTCCTGTGCAGGCTCAAACATATAAGAGAAACCTCCAGAGGGTGGAAGCAAGGACAGCCTGAGAAGAGCACAGAGAGGTAGATTGTCTGAGCAGCCAGGGATCAGTTGAGGAAACCTGAAGTCCTGATGGAGTTCAGTCTGTCCTCAGCCACCAAGGGTAACAGAAGAGCTTCTGCAGGTACCTCGATGATGAAAGGAAGACTAAGGAAAATGTGGGACCTTCCAGAAGGACAGAGAAGACCTGGTTATGCAGGACATGGAGAAGGCTGAACTACTCAGCAATGTCTTTGCCTCAGTCTTCACTGACACATCTCCAGTCACTGCTGGAGACACAGGGCAGGCACTGGGAGAAGGAATAACCACACACTGTGGGAGAAGATCAGATTTGAGACCATCTATGGAACCTGAAGGTGCACAAGTCCATGG
>NW_008701187.1:0-652 GCF_000695815.1 Acanthisitta chloris
AACTTCTTTTGCAAAGTGTTACTGTGGTTGCATATAGCATGGGAGGTGTCGCCAAAAGTGAAACGTGGTTTTAATGATTCAAAGCTTACTAAGGTTTCTATGTTCTCTATTTCATCTGAGATATAAAAGCGTGTTTAATAAAGTTTGTCATGCAGTTTTAGAAAGAGCACATAGTGAGTAAAGCAAAACAAAACCACCCAGGTCCAGAATGAGAGACAAGTGCTAAAGTACCGCGAGCAGTAACAATATCCCAGTCTGTGAATTTAGATGGAGTGAGATGACTTAGAGATGTCAGCCCTGAGCTCAAAGTGGGAAATTTTTCCTCTTTGTCATTTCTGGTTCCCAAGCTGCCTGTTTATTGCTTATCTTGGCTATATTCTTCTAGAAGTGATTTGAGAATACCAGGAGCACTTTTCTTTTCAGGCTACAGAGGTGCAGATTGTAACTGGAACAGACTCAGAAGCAACTTGATGGTATACTTTAATTTCCAACAAGTTTTGTTTAGCATTAGGTAGTCAGCTAAAGACAGAACAAGAGCATGTTAGATTAAATTTAATACCTTGGCTGATGAACTGAAAGATTCCAAAAAGAATTTATATGAAACAGAGTTGTCTGTTTTTTAAGGTTTGCATTTGATTCTCATCAGAAATTA
>NW_008701188.1:0-658 GCF_000695815.1 Acanthisitta chloris
CATTCCAACCCCTAAAATTCTATGTGTCTATGATGATTGTTCCATTCCTGGGGGATGTACATGGATTTTTCCTCCTGTGCTTATGTAGCAGAGGCTAAGGTGATAAATATCTAATGCCACTGCACTTGTGTCAACATGAAATAAAAGCCTAACTCTAAAAAACAGTAGGAATCTATACTACTCCTGTCATAGGTTTTTCATGAAGATATGTTTTGCCACTAACAAATGGACTTGTTAATTGGCTGTTAGTTTGGATTGTAATTTTTAGATAAATCATTTGAAATATGGTTTTCATCAAATCTAAAAGCAGTTACCTGAAAACCCTTTGGCATCTATAAGTCTTAGGGTTTTTCTATATATGTATTTAATCTTCTGGGAGGAAAATTTTTATACTAGAAAATAAAAGAGAAAAAAAGACAGGAATGGAAGTGGGATTAAAGAAGAGACGAGAAAAGGTCTCCCTGTAGTAGTTTTCATAGCCAGCAAAGTTGATGATGGTGTGTTTAATATGTTTTATATTTGATCCTTTCATATTAGGCCTGTCAGACACTATTCATGAAACATGAAACACTTCATGTCTTGAGAGTTTGAAGAGACTCTCAAGGAACTATCTGGGGAACTACAGGCCTGTATTTGGGGAACTACAGGTCTGTAAGCC
>NW_008701189.1:0-663 GCF_000695815.1 Acanthisitta chloris
CTGACACAACTCCAGACCATTCCCTCGTGTGCTGTCACTGGTGATCAGTGCCACCACAGTAATAACAGGATTGTCCTAAACACCTTAAGAATGAGGCTGATATAAAGCATTGACCCCTCTCCCCCCAGGCTTAATGAGGGTGAGCATTTCTCCCATCACTGGGATTGGTGGGAATTTCTAGAGCATGGAATGCAGCCCTTCATGTCCCCTTTGTGCAAGCAGAGCAAAAGAGGCACTTGCAGGTAGAACACATTCTCAGCTAGAAGTGATGATTCCCTGGCCTGCAAGGGGAACTTGGAAAAATTATCTAGACATCTCACTTGTGGATTGCTAAAGTTATTTGATTACTGCTTTGAGGGTCTAATGTGATTCTTCTAATTCATACTATGAGCAGTCTGGTGTCAGAGCAGTGTACTTGGTTGAGTCAGGAAATGCTCTAAGAAACTCCTGTTCCTTGTTGATGACCAGAAGGACAACAGGCACTTAGGAAAGCAACTGACCGACTACCACAGGCATCCCAACATCTGTGTTCAGGGCTGTAGGTTCCCATTTCCCCCCAAGGACCAAACAGTGGAAAGGACACAAGCTCTCCTTCATTAAATCCTGCATGTACTCTGTATGGATTTGTAGTCAGCATTTTTAGCTTGGTCTTGCAATAAAATT
>NW_008701190.1:0-659 GCF_000695815.1 Acanthisitta chloris
TTAGTCTTGCAATCTTACATCACAACATCATACCACAAACCTTCAAGATACACAGATGACAACTTCTGAAGGAGCTTTAGATATTAGGGGCTCACACAGATCAAAACAAGAAGACACAACTTCACTATTCCTCATCACCATCTTTACAATTGAGTGAGGTAATGTGAAATAATGAACTGAAGAGCACAATAAGAAAATTAATGTTTAAAGTCTCCTGGAGATCTGGAGTAGGAGTATAGGACAAAATGACTGGTATTTAGCTCAGAAATGGCTCAACATAGCTTCTTCCAGTGACTGCAGCTGGAGCCAATACCTGCTGTATCTGCTTACAAAGTCAGCCAGTATTTTAGGGACAGCACACAGGACACGCTTCTGCAAAGCAAGCAAATACTTAAGCATGTGTTATTATCATATAGTATTACCAAAGATGTGGCCCTGTGCATCAGGCTTCAAAGCACAGGAGAAGCTGCATCCACCACTTTCCTCATCATAAATGTGCACACAAACCAATAGGCTATTTTGGACTGACGCTTAACATTGACTACACAGATGAGAAGTTGCAGAAACAAGAAGGACTTGGGACTTAATACAATGAAAAGAAAACACAGAAATACAAACAGAAAGCAACAGAGAGATACCACTTGGGAAAATACAAAATA
>NW_008701191.1:0-664 GCF_000695815.1 Acanthisitta chloris
AAAAAAAGAGGTTGACTGCTGTCAAGAACTACTGTTTCTTTAAGCTGATACTGAAGGCTGTATAATTTGTAACAGACTGGGGAGAAGAATTGGTTTTGAAGACCTGTATTTTAAAATTGGTTTTAAATTCTCATTCCCTATATAGTTTTTCATTACTTAATGTAGTGCCAGATCTATCCTCACACAGTCAGCATCTCACATATGAAGAATGAGTTTCTGAGCTGCTCCTCCAGCAGGGGCATTACAGATAATGCAGTCTAGTGCAAATGAAGTCGTAAAGGAGTGATGAGTGTCTTCCGTTTTGAGTTGCTTCTAGAATTGACATGGCCCTCAACATAGCTGATCAGCTTCCTGTAGCTCCTGCAGGCAGCTGGTATATCCCTCATGGCATGCACTAGGGCCTCATTTTTGACTCTACTCCCCCAACAAGTTCCTACTGCTGGAGCTCTTGGCAGCAGTGCTGGGTGGTACCAGTGCCACCACCATTGCCCTGATACTAGTACCACAATAACACCCAATTCTAAGTGTATGTCTAACAGGGAATTGAAGCCAGTATTACTGTGCTCCTGCCTGTGCCTGTGCCACCCTGGGCAGCTTATCCAGCCTTACTGAGTCCTGCCTGACCCTGCAGCACCTCTAGCCCCTGCCCCAGGGCCAAGCACCA
>NW_008701192.1:0-661 GCF_000695815.1 Acanthisitta chloris
TGGTTTTTCCTTATTCTGAACAGCTGACTTTAGAGAATATTAGTCTGTTTTCTGGGTATGGGTTAAACCAGAAACAAGGGACAGTCTCAGACAGCTAAGTTTTGAGAAAAATAACTGGGAGTGAAGATCTAGTTCTTTAAGACAAATGGATTGTATAACAGAGAAATCATACAGGCTTATAAGAAAATACAAGTTGTAAGAAGAATTGCTTGAAGTTGTTTCAATCATTTTGTAGTGTCTTACAAAATAATAGACAATCAAAAGAACCTTTGGACACTGAGCTCTATTAATACATAATACACTTGTATTTCAAAGCCTGTGTGCACATACTGTGCTTACTGGTCCTGATTTATTAAATCATACTAGTAATGAAAGTTGAAGCTTATTCCATCAACTTGTTTTCACCCACAGAAAAATCTTAAGGCTAACATTAAATAAAACTGAAAACCCCACCACAGTACATGTAAAAATATCTGAATAATCAAAATATTACAGAAACTTCAATAAACTTAATTAATTTTTTTACTGTAATAAACAGAGAATTAACTCAGGCTTAAAATTTCCTTGAAATACCAATCAGTCCTCATAAAACAATATCAACCAAACCAACACACCTTATAAAAATTGCAGAGATCTGCCATAATTTATTTTTAAAATCCAA
>NW_008701193.1:0-663 GCF_000695815.1 Acanthisitta chloris
GTAGGGAACACCCTTTGCTCTAATTAGAAGGAATTGGTTCAATACCAGTAATAATTTCTGAGACCACTGAGTAATTGTGTTGTAGCTTTGTCCATGAAATGAGTTCCTTGTTGGAGCAAAAAACAGAGACAATATTTTTTTGTCTTTCTGTTTTCACTTCAGGGAAGGACTTACATATATATAAAAAACAGTCCCTTTGCTTCATGCAATGTTTCCTTCTTCAAAGGAAGGAGTGGCCTAAATAAACCTATTTGCTTTGGATGTAATAAGTCAGATAAATTATATAACATATAAGCTATTCAAATATTAATGCAAATACTTAGCTAACATTTCTGCCTAAAGACATGAGATAGAATTAGTTAGGATACCAGAAAACAAACTACAACATATATTGACGAGTCCTTCTTAAATGGAGATGGAAATGAATAAATGGAATCCAGAACTTCCTAAAAATCATAACTTTATTCTCTCCTTGTAATAATGACATGAAAATAATAAAACATAAAATTTTTCTCTTAGTTTCTTCTAAAGAAGGCTTTGAACAAGTCTTACTATCAGATAGTTTGATTTTACCTAATTTTAAGACTAGAAATAGAAATCACAGTTTTTCTCACTTTTACCCTTTCTGTTTTCTTTCTGATCCTGCTGGTGAGGGAGTGAATG
>NW_008701194.1:0-660 GCF_000695815.1 Acanthisitta chloris
TTTTTTTTTTAAAGTTTGTTTTGTATAATCTTGTGGTTAGCCCTACAAGCGGTTTACTAACCTAATGTCATTACAGGGTCTGAACCAAAGCTTAAGCCTGGCAGGCAATTGCCAGTCAGTGCATGTGGCGTGGGAAGAATGGCTTTGTGTAAAATCACATTGTGAGGCATTTTAAAAATTAACTTTTGTCATTTTTGTTTGCTTGTGTCTCATGAACTGAGGATACTTTCTTTTGAAAATATAAATGGAAAAACATGCTAATGAGTAGAAAATTCCTTTACATACTCTAAAAGAGGGTTGCACTACCAAGAAGAACTAAGGCTCTGATTTCAGGCTTCATCAACCAAAGGATGCTGTTTGGAACAAGTTCTGCCTCAGGTCACAACTTAAAACATTTATTTAACTAATCTTGTTATAAAGCTTTATAGACCTTCAGAAGAAATTAGTAATTGAAAAGGACATCTGTTAGTAAATAATTGAAATAACCATTTTAAGATAATAGTCATTAGTTACCTATGTCATATTTCTGAAAAACAGTTCTCCAATAGAAAATAATGTGTGTCAAGACTACAAGAAGAAAATAAGTTGTCCATCTTAAATATGTGAAACACATTCTTGCACTGCCATTATTTCTTTTAACTATGTGTATAAGCTTAAATG
>NW_008701195.1:0-659 GCF_000695815.1 Acanthisitta chloris
TTTACTCTTGATTATAGATTTTGCTTTACCTTTCTGTGTAATACATAAAAGTTCAGTGTTGCCTGTAGAGAACCTAATATGGATTTTTTAATATATATTCATGCCTGTGACTGAATTTTGTAGAGATCAAGCAGTGATTTACCCTATCTGTGGACAAAGTTTATAATGAATTTGGCTGTAAGATCGCTGTAGCCTTATGCAGAAATTGAGACAAATGTGAGTTGAAACTGAAGAAGGAATAATGAAATAACTACTCTAGCATCAGTTTGGAAAAATGACCCAGATTAACTTACAGCAGTACAGTTGCAAGGCTGAGGCATTGTATAACATGTAGGATGTCCAGGGGATGAAGCAGAACAGATGATGAAGGGTGTGCAGACAGTCAAATGTCCTTTAAATGAAGGCAATGCAGGCTTCACTAGCTATCTTGCCTGGTTTGGACCACAGGAGGAACCTAACAGGCTACAGGAGATGAGCCAAAATTTGGGGGGTACCAGAGTTCTGCTGCCTCAGGTACAGCAGCAGTAGTTGGAAGAGTCTGGAGACTTGAAATTTAGAAGAGTTGCCCCTGATCCATCAGAGGCTCAGATGAGGTGAGGGGAGGAACAAATAGAGTTGCTTTTCAATTGCTCTACATGAGATAGGAATTGATGCAGAGC
>NW_008701196.1:0-653 GCF_000695815.1 Acanthisitta chloris
TTAAAGCCTTATAGCCAATTTTCTGTGTGAGACTTAAATTTGGAGGACTTGTTCTAACATGCTAATGAGTCAAGTATAGAGCCGAATCAACAGTTTATTCTATCTGTAATTAAGATTGTTTTATATCTGGTAGTTCTTTTAATTGCCAGTCATAATGTAAAAAAAAGTGGTCATTCTACATTTAAAAAAAAATTAAATGAGATTGGTTGTACAGTTTCTGAGGTTAATGCTCATTCTGTGAGCACTTGGAAGGAGGGACAGCCTATTTCAGCTAATTGTGTTGCAACTGTTCTGAGGGCTATGACAAATGGTATTAACTCTTCTGTATTTATGGGGAAAAATTGAAATATAAACATAGACTTGATGCAAAGGTCTGGCTTTATTTCATAAAATGTGTTTTGGTTTGAACTTTCACTTGTTTTCAGCAGCACTGTTGGCTTGATGTTTTGATGCATAGTCTCTTTCTGAGGGCTCTTGAGAGGAAAACTACCTGCAGGTATAGGTAAAGGATTGTTTCATGTTGTACATGATCTTGCTTCTGGAGAGTTTAGGTGGTTTTTCCTTGCAGTTCCTCAATTCAGCCACTGTTTTTGTTTTGGGTTTGTTTTTGGTTTTGTTTCTGTGTATGGTTTTTTGTGGGTTTGTTTTTTTTT
>NW_008701197.1:0-660 GCF_000695815.1 Acanthisitta chloris
AAAAAAAAAAAAGATTGTTCTTTAAGAGAATGCAAAACTAAAAGGACTTTTTCCAACTTCTTTTCAGGAAGCAAAAGAACAGGTATTTCCTTTGAATGCAACTCTAGAGAAACTGCAGCAGGAGAAGGAGGATCTAGTGAATAAAAGGACTGCAAGTAATAAAGAAGCACAAGAGAAGGTTTGTTCTTGGCGTAGCTGGGAGATTGATTTTCAGGCATGGATGGAAGTCATGGAAATGAGTTTGTTTTTAGGAAACAGCAATGACTTCAGCAGATGCTTTAGACTGGTGGAGCTTTTAGGAAAGAAAAGGAACTTAAGTCAGTCAGGACATGAACTCAATTGTAATTAACCTTTGGCAGTTTGACAAAAGGCTTCTCGAGACTTTGGTATTCAAAAGCCCTTCTTAATAGGCCTGAGAGGAATTTCAAGGGTGGCTGTCACCTCTCCTTGTCAAGAGACACACTTAGTATGCTTAGGTGAAGTGACCCTCTTGTGTAAGCACAAATGAGTCATTCACCATTTGTTTTGGGAAACACTGTCATTGTTACAAGGAACATCTGGATTTCAAAAGCTGAAGGCTTCATGAAAGGGAGTTATGATAAGGAATTGTACTTGGCAGTAGTGTTATCCAGTATCTCATCTGTGATACAGAGCTTATCT
>NW_008701198.1:0-663 GCF_000695815.1 Acanthisitta chloris
TGCCCTGGGCAGAGACACCTCCTCACAGAATAACTATGGAACCCAAAGTGCAAAGTGTTAGTTCTGGTCAAACTAAAGGAAAAATTAGCTGATTTTATGAAAGCCAAAGTAGAGTTCAGAATAGATTTTTATTGGTCTAGGAAGTATCCCTTGATTTGGGAGACCTAATAGAGTTTGGGGAGCCCACGAATGATGTGTTTATGGCAATGTATAACTTGCAGTGTTTGGAAATGAGTGGTCATTTGCTGGGGTAGCCTAGCCAAGCACAAGGGAATTGGAAGCTGGAAATAATGGGGATTATGATGAATCATTCTGAGAGAGCAGCTCACAGTGTATGCCAGGAGAAAACTCAGACTTTAAAGCTATGTTCACCACAGGGATACTTTAATTGGCTTTGCTTGACAGATATGAAAGGTATTACAGATTTCTTTACTTGAAAATTATTTCAGAGTTAGTTTCATACACTTTTATTTTTTCCTCTGAGTTTAACAGAATAAAAATAACATGGTCAGTGTGGAAGTAGTAAGTGGAGTACAGTCTGGAGTAAGAAAAGCAAACATGTCAAACATCAACATCAGCATCCAAAAAATTCTGACTTTGATTTGTGAGCTATGACATGAGTAAGTTGGGACATTTTATTTTTTTTTCTCCCATGTAAAGTGC
>NW_008701199.1:0-659 GCF_000695815.1 Acanthisitta chloris
GTGTAAAGCAGAAAATGAGCAGAGCTGGGAAGGGGAACAGAGCCACAGCACCAATCCAACTGTGTTCACAAGCAAGACAGGAGGGCAGCACACTCCCAAAGTCTGATAGGAAGCATTTCCTGTGATTAGTTCAGCTCTACAAGAGCTTGCAGTGGAAACAAAAAAGATTCCTGGACGAAACTGATGAAAATGTTCCCTGCTCTTGCTTGGTCTAGAGGTGATCATACTTTTCAAGACCGAGTCCATCTGCATGTCCCAAGGGGATGCAGCCCACTGCCTGTGGTGTGTCAGAACAATAAGCATCAGGTTCACCAGAGCCACAACAGACCCATCATCACCACATAGTAGTTCTGATTAATAAAACCACAGTGTCCTAAAAAGACAGTGATGATAACTCATATATTCAGTCTAGCAGGGTCAGATGGGCAGCAGCTCACACCTGGTAATGCACTGACCCAGCTATCATGCCCTGTACGAACCACAGGCCTTTGTACCAAGCCCACTGTGCAGAGGGTGCTTAGAGATGGAGTACGAGGATGGGCAGCAACCCCTCCCCAGGACACTGCACCAGCTTTCATCAGACTGCTGTGAGAAATGCAGAGCACAAGGGCCACCTTCCTGCTGTTTTCCAGGACTCCATTCCCTTTTCCAGAGATATA
>NW_008701200.1:0-663 GCF_000695815.1 Acanthisitta chloris
TACATATATGTATGTATGTACGTATGTGAGTAACTTCAACCACTACTTCTTTTCTCTCTGTGAGAAAAGAGAAGGCAAAAACATGACATCATGGAAGAGTGAGGTGGGTTCTCTAGTTCACATTTTCAGGTTTACTATCCTGCATCCAGCAGGGCTGTTAGATGGGGAGAACACTGTTTTGCAGCAGTTGTTAACCTCTTTGGGTGATCATGTCCCCCGTGAGTATAGTGACATAGCAACAAAGTACTGACAGGGTTGGCAAGAGGATAATGCAACACCTGTTTCTTCACTGTCAGCTGATGAATTCTTTGTGAGTAACCCAACCCCTAGAACTATTGAACTCAGGTGAATGCTCAGATCATACCACTACAGCAGTCTAGTGCTTCAATGGCATCTCCTCATGGAAACAAGCAGAATTTCTGCATGGTTATGACTGTGGGCAAAATCTTATTCCCTGCTTTTGGGCCAGTTGAGTTTAGTGTTCTCTATAGGAACACCAGGATGACAGAAATAACATCCATAAACAGATAATTAATTTCTTTTTCTAGAAACAGAGGGAATTTCTGAGGTAAAAATATTGTAACTGGTGATCATATTAAGAAATAATCAAAAGATGAACAGATTACTACTCTAAATGTTAAAAGTAAGTTCAATAACTACCAC
>NW_008701201.1:0-665 GCF_000695815.1 Acanthisitta chloris
AAGAATATCTGTCTTTCAGGTCAACAAAAGGGGAAGGAAGAAACAAACAAACCAGGTGAAAGAACAGGCCTTAGAAATCACCATAAGGAAGTCTGAGAGTGGAAAGAAGACTACAACATAACCAATGAGACACTAGGACCGACTGGCAAAGAGTTTTAACTGGACAAAAAGCTCAACTGACATGTGTAACAGGGCAGAAACAGATTTCAGAACACAGGTTGATGTTCTAACAGTGTAACCACAATAGCTTATTATAAATAATATATAAATTGTATCTGTACTATAATGATATAATATGTATCATTGTTTTAATAATAAAAAGACAACAGGGACATTAAAACAACACAGGAACATCACAAGAATCACAGCAAGTTAGTACAAAGTAGCTTGTTGAAGAAAAGTTATTATTTCATTTCAATGTTGCACAATACCCTACTACTAACTGCCTGCATCCTCTTCTGTGGTTTCCAGGTGTGGCCATCACAACTGCCTCAAAAACTGGCTGAGGAGACTGGAGTTTTCAGGTCATGCTTACATTCTTTGCAGATAACAAAATAATCACTGTATTTTTAAACTACATGTTAAAAAAAATAAAAATCTCTAACAGATGCTTCATTCAAGAATGAGAACATCTGAGTAAAACTGATCTAAGATACGTGAAATCA
>NW_008701202.1:0-664 GCF_000695815.1 Acanthisitta chloris
TGATCTTAGAGGTCTCTTCCAACCTTCTATGACTCACATCCCACATCTGGTGTGTCCCTGGCATCCTCAGGATGACACAATGGGGTGTAGCTGCTCCCCAGGAGCTGGAGGAGGTGGCACAGGGTGACAACACTACCCAACAGGAAGTGTTTAGGTGTTGGAACCAGCACAGTGTTCCCAAAATGCCTTAATTAGTTCTGCTAATGAACTTTTGAGCCCCACACAGTGAAGGAAGAACTGCTCAGTGAGTTTGGGGGGGTCACACCAGAGGGTGAGACAGGTCCCATGATTTATTCCAGCTGCTGGCACACAGCTCCTGCCTAAAAAACACTGTACAAAGCATCCACACTGTAAAAAACCAACGGAAAACACACAGAAATCACAAAAAGGGAGAGGACACGAGCACAGTGGTGGCTGGGGGTGAGGGGCTGAGCTCTGGGGGGTCCTGGTGGCCTGGGATCAGTCGGAGTCGCTGTCGCTTTCTGCCTCCTTGACGTCCACACTGAACTTGTACTCCTGGTCACAGCCCATGTAGGCGTCGCTCATGAAGTACAACGTGTAGTTGTGTGTCCCCGTGGCTGGGGCCACGAAATCCAGCTTGACCTGGGGGAGAGGGACAGCCAAGTGTTGGGGTGGCAGCAGGGAGAGCACCCCGTAGTGTCAC
>NW_008701203.1:0-666 GCF_000695815.1 Acanthisitta chloris
CGCTGTCTCAGGTGCTGCACATGACCTTCGGGATGGACACGGTGGTGGCGCAGGGACGGAACGTGTCGGTGAATGGGGCAGCCGTGCCGGAGGGACGTCCCTACCTGCACAAAGGTGAGGTCCCCAAGGCCACCAACTCGGGAGGGTGGGGATGAGCCTCCGGTGACACCGGGCTGCACTGGGACATGGTGATGGATCAGAGGTGGTGGCAGTGCTGCCTGTCCCCGTTCCGTCCCCACCCTGCAGGGCTCGGTGTCACCTGGCCAGGTGACTGGGTGGCTGTAGCCAGCAGCCTGGGCGTGCGGGTGGCCTGGGATGGGCACCTGGCGGTGACAGTGACAGTGGAGCCCGAGCTGCGCGGTGGCACTTGGGGGCTCTGCGGCACCTACACCGATGACCCCGCAGGTAAGTGCCATCTGCCTGGTGCCACACCCACCCCAGCTGGGGGCCCGGGGGGGACTCCCCGCATCCCCCCATCCTCTCTGTGTCCCCTCAGATGACTTCGTGCTCCCCGATGGGGACATCACCCCATTTGTCAATGCCTTTACCACTGCCTGGAAGGTGCCAGCTGCTGGCATGGAGGTACCTGGGCAGCCCCATACACCTGATGGAGCAGACACCCCTCCGTGTCCATTTGGGGGTCCTCGGGGATTGGCCCCTTGCTGA
>NW_008701204.1:0-647 GCF_000695815.1 Acanthisitta chloris
TTGCCCTTTTTTGCACAGCTGTTTCACACAACACCACAGGTAGAACTATAACTGAATTCCATACAGATTTTATATTAGTGAGTTACCAGACAAGTTTTTCCTCCTAATATGAAATATGGATATCTAATAAAGAAGAATTCACAAGTACTGTGCAGCCCTCTGCAGTCAACATCTAAGTTCTGCACAGTGAACCTGCACACATTCCTCAGGGAGACCAGTAGATCAATAATAAAACCTCTTTAAGGTGAAACCCAGCAGAACTAACATTTTTATGATAATGCCATACTGGTTGGAATCCTAGGAACACAGTATGAAGAGGTTTTTAGATTTTCATATAAAGGTTCCACCTATCAAAGGATGCGGAAAGTGTGTTTTGCTGCTGTGTGAGAATGGGTCATATCCCTCAATAACACTTCTGGCATTTACTGTCTTGGAACTTGACAGAAGTTTGTCATACACCATCTGATAATTTTTTAATCTGGTTACTTCTAATAAACAACCAAAATAAATCACATTTTTTATGAGTTACATTAACTGAGCCATTAATGACAGAGAAGTATACTTTACAGTTCAGGTATCACACTACTTTATTTTACACAACTTATAACCTCAACAGGGCATTATGCTGAGATTTGAACAGGACTTTA
>NW_008701205.1:0-659 GCF_000695815.1 Acanthisitta chloris
TGTGTGTGTGTGTGTGTGGTTTGTGTTTTATTCCTTCTGTTGGAAATCTGAGAGACTGGGACACTCGAGCTTTTCATGTTGCTTTGCTCTGAAATATTCATGCCGAGTTGACGACCTTGATTCTTTGATACCTGCCATTTATTTATGTGCCACTGACGATAACTGCTGCTAAGTACATATGTCAGTGACATGGTTGAGTGAGTTGGATGATAAGGAGAGGGAGGGCATCTCAGGGCTGTGTGTGCTGGAATAAGATTACTTTATAAACTCTGAGGGCATTTTAGGAGCCTGCCATGCCATCTTACTCACCCCACTTGGTTTTTCTGACTAAAGCCTGTTTGCTTTGCTTCTTCTCCAGCTTTTTCTTCCAGCTTGGAAAGCTGCTAGTTTGCTGCTGCTTTTCTTAAAGATGATCATTGGCTCCTTACCAAGTGAATTGCTAATGAACTAGTTAACTTACATTTTAAGAAAAAAGATGAGTCTGGGGAGACCAAAGGAATTCTGCTCCAGCCAGAAACAGATTCTTACTGAAATGGTCTCCTGGAAGTTGATTAGATGAACAGGGGCATTTTGGTACTCAGTAAAGACAAAGAAAGTTGAGTGTAGAGCAAAGGAATATAAAAAGAAGAGTAGGCAAGCAGGTAAGCACCAGTATCACC
>NW_008701206.1:0-664 GCF_000695815.1 Acanthisitta chloris
CCTGACTCGGCTCACAGCCCACCCTTAGCCCCCCCAGCACCAGCGGGGTCAGCCCTTGGGGGCGGCCGCTTGGCAGCCTGCCCCCTCTATCCTTTTTGAAGTTTCAAATCCATTTAAGTCAAGAGGAGGGAAAGTTATTGCCTCTAAAGCCCCTTGCGTTGAGCAGTAAATCCTCTTTGCTGGGCCAGCTCTGCCTCGGAGCACCCGCGGGACCGGGGGGGGTGACTCCTGGGGAGGACAGGCTGCATGTGTGTCCCTGCCAGCACCCTGCGGGAGGGCCTTCCCTGGGAGAGAGTGGGAGGCCCCATGTACCCCAAAGCATGGGGTTAGGGTCCCTCGCTGAGCTGGCAGGAGCATCACTGCTGTTTGCTCAGTATTTACTCACCACCTCCTTGCTCACCCTGATTTGGTCCAGAAAGAGGGTTCCCCTCATGGCATTGACACCCCAATGTCCCCAGCAGTGTGACATGACATCCCCTCGTTGCCACCACCACCATGCACCCGGTTTGAGGCCGACGGAGCGGGAGCTTGCCGTGCTGCCGGCACACCAGCGTGTTTTATTTGATTTCCCTTCTCCCGAGCTGGCAATATTTAAATATTAATGCCTGCCTCTAATTGCTGGGTCAGAGGAGTGGGGCGGCGCAGCAGCGGGAGCAGGGGCGGC
>NW_008701207.1:0-662 GCF_000695815.1 Acanthisitta chloris
GAATCAAGTCTGAGGTTGTTCCTATGCAGGTCATGGATAACCAAGGCTAAAGCTCTTGGCTTCTCTTAGTTTCATTTGGATATACAACTCAAGATCGGCTCATGCCTTGTATAATTTTATGATGTTTATTTGAGGGGAAATTTTACACACTCCTTGTACTCACACTGCTGTTTTTTGAAATGAGACTCTGTTGCCTTCACAGTTTGAACAGAGAGCTAAAAAGACACAGGTCCCAAAGGTGACATCACATGAGCTGAAAAAGCTTTGCTTTACAGATTGTTTTGATTCAGGTTAAATCCTGTCACTTATATTTCTACAAGGAATGACATTTGAGGAAATCTGAAGAGGTAACACATGGAGGAACAACAAAGGTACAGTGAGCAGCTCTGAAGATGATGGCCAAGAAATGCTGTGACACAGGAATTCACAAACAATACAGACTTGCCTGTGTTCAAACACAGGGAGAGACAGCACAAGTTTTTGCCTTTTCATAAAATATCAAGCCATGGTTCTACCATGATAGGCACAGCCCCCAAACCTGTCACCTATGAATATGAAAGCCTGATTATGCAAGCCTCTCCCACAAGTAATTTTTAGTCTTTGTAATTGTATGGTTGAGTTGTCACATGGTTTCATCTTCATCTTGCAATTATTAAAAGCTG
>NW_008701208.1:0-658 GCF_000695815.1 Acanthisitta chloris
AATAATTCAGTGAAACTCTAGGCTGTTGTGTAGTAGCAATTATGGAGAAAAGGCTTTGTACCACAGGAGTGGATGAAGACAGAAGCTGTTCAGACAGTTAAAGTACCTGGATAATCTCTGTGAGAGATAAAGTTTGCAATGTACCTGAATTACAAGAAACTGGAGACAGCCACAGTAGTAATTTACAAGATTTTTATAAGATTGTTAAAACTACAGTATTCCGAGCTGTTGAACACAGCAGCAGTTTTTGTCCCAGACAGAGGAATACAAGCAGGTTTTAATGAGTTGTTTAAACATTTCAGTATTTTAGCTTTTTGTGCACATAATGCAGAGAGAAAATAAAAGACAAATATTCAATGATCTTAAAAGGAAAGAAATTATATGAAAGGGAAAGTAAATTAAAGAGGAATAAATTATATAGCAAAAATAATAGCTAGAACAAAGTGATTCCCACACAACAGAGAAACTATCTGGTGTATTTAATCTCTTTGTACTAGCAGACTGTCTGTGAGTAGATCATGAGTTCTTCATTGTTAATAACACTTAGAACTCCTTTAATGAATTACTGATCACTTCATAAGCTTCATCACTTGACATTTTTTCTCCCCTCTGTGCATGGAAGGTATTTGCTATTTCAACTGTAGCCCAAGAGAACCCC
>NW_008701209.1:0-666 GCF_000695815.1 Acanthisitta chloris
TTTTATCCAGAAGAAGAAGAGGTACATCATCCACCAGTGTAACAAAACAGAGAAACCAATAGTACATACATCTCAGAAACCCTGTCCATATATTTGCACTTTTTAAATTTCTCAAGCTTTAAAGAATTGAGCTTTAGCTTCTCTGCCTTTTGTTCCTCTCAGGTGGCTGGAAGAAAGAAGAGCTGCTTGGCTTTCACTCTTGCTTCCCATGAAGTGCTTGTTGGGGCAGGAAGGACAGATGGGGAAGAAGTGGAAAGTTACAACTGTACTCACTGTTCTGGGAGAGACGAGAAAAACTCTCAGAAGCAGCAATGATGAGTTTGAAAGATGAACACAGATCTTTGTGGGGAGAACATTCTGGCAGAATTAATTGCTGGGAAGGAGTTAGTAGAGGTGGGTGTGAGAATTTTTGCAACATGAAAAGGCTTTACTTGCAGTCACTTCAAAAATTATGGAGTTGGCCACCCTCACTGTCACACACACATATATTGTGGGATACACATGAGGAGTTTAAAAAAAATCAAGAGACAAACCAGAATTACGGCATAAAAGTTCTTTTAAAAGCATATCTCAGTATTTGGTATTTGAAGGCATCTGAGTTTTGATCTCTCAAATGTGGAAAGACCAATATCACATATACACTTATTTAGAATGCAAAGATAATTA
>NW_008701210.1:0-667 GCF_000695815.1 Acanthisitta chloris
AACATCCCGAAACCTGGTCCCAGCTGCTTCCCAAGCAGCTCCCTTGTCCCCCACCTCACTCTGGCTGTGGATCCCAACATGTGTCTTGCCCTTTTCTGTGGGCCCAAGTGGTTTTATCCCCTTCATTGCATCTCATGTCCTGATATTTCATGTTGGGTTTGCTGAATGTTTCAAGCCCATTTGCCTGATGGAGAAGACACATAGCCCAAGCCCCCTCCCAAAAATTGCTTTCATACAGCTTAATGGTAATTCCTGGGGGGCTCAGAGGGGCTGCATGGGGTCACTGTCCCCAGGCCAGACTGGTGCACCCTGTTACTCCTGATTTACACCACAGAGGGGCCTGGCCCCAGTGTGACCCCCCCAAAATGCTGAGGGACTCCGATAACTACCGTGGCCTCCTGCCTGTGTGCTGGGGGGACTCATTCCCACCTAATGGATCACCCTCCCCGAGCCCCCAGCAATGCATTTTTAATGGAAAAGAGATTAAAGGAATAAATAAAGCCAGAGGAAGAGCTTGGGGCCGTGGGAGAACCAGGAAAGGTGCTGCCCCCATCCAGGGCAGTGCCAGGGGGCTCTGCCTGTGAGGAATGGGACTGGGGGACCCATCCCTAGGGCATTTGGGCTGGGGCATCCCACCCTCACCTCCCTGGAGCACTGCCTGATCCCA
>NW_008701211.1:0-668 GCF_000695815.1 Acanthisitta chloris
TGCCCTTCAGGATGGCCTCCCAAGGGACTCTTTAAACCAGTCCCCTGAAGAGGCCAAAGTGTGCCCTCTGGAAGTCCACGATGGCAGTTCTGCTCACCTTCTTCCTTGTGTCTCTGAGAATCAAAAACTATCATTTCATGATCACTTTATCCTTAAGTGTGAAAATTTTCTCAGCAGAAATAAGGTCATTTCCTGGTGCAACCAGGATGAAACATAGGACAATCAAGTGTCCTAGGGAGACTGGGGAGTTTATATCACTTTTCTGAAGAAACCTTTCCCCTGTAATTTTATTTTTCCCCACCATCTTTCTAGCTGCAATGCAAAGTATTGTCTAGCGAGATTTCAGGAAATCCAGTTATTTAAATTTAAAGAGACTGTGCTTGTGTGCTTGTTTGTGTGTGTGGTTTTAGCTAGTCTACCATAAGGAATAAAAAGGCCTGTGCACCTGTGCAGTTCATCATTTCCTCCTGATATGTTGGACCCTCGAGCATAACGCTCTCAACTGAACTCTCAAACTTGTTCTTAGAAGACTGGTGACAGTAAGAAATACAACTGGGTAAAGGGAAGTAGTTCTGTGGAAGAAAATGTTGAGCACTAACCTGAGAGAATGCACACAAGTACAACCTCTGGTTACATGTCTCTAGCCTCTTGCTTCAGCCCCTTGCTGC
>NW_008701212.1:0-665 GCF_000695815.1 Acanthisitta chloris
CAGGTCCGGATCCCACTCCAACACTCAGATATATAATAAAGGTGATAATTCTTTGCCAGGCTGTTCTTTTCTTCTTGTCTCTTCAAGGTATAGTCTGCACTGTACACATCTTATGCTGTATTAATTTTATAGCATTGTGCCTTCAAACAAGAAATGTAGCCTAAAACATCTGCTTTTGTTGTTATTACTATAATGATATAAACCCTATTTTAGATTTAGCAGGGGCTTTAACACAGAATACAGCTCCTAAGTGAGCCATCTATTTAGAATTACATTTGGATATACATCAGGTTTTATATAATATATAAATCAGGTTTTAAATAATTCCAGCTTTTAAATGAACTATGATGACATTTTGCTAATGAAGGCTAAAATCTTCAAGTTTTACCTTTCTAAGGTTGCTTACCCGGTTAGAAGTTTTTATCATATGGTCTCTACTGCATTAATTTTGGCTATGCAAAGCATGGAGAGTAGTGGATTTCCTTTCCCAAAAAGAGAAATTCCATTTATAAGCACAGAAAGAAAATTCAATGTTCAAAGCTATTGCTTTGAATTACATGGCAGCAATGTCTCACTCATGTTTATCACCATTTGTCACCTCACTGTAACTGGGATTGTGGAGGAGATTTTTCCTCCACTAGTGGGTTACAGGGGAAGATGGTGGG
>NW_008701213.1:0-668 GCF_000695815.1 Acanthisitta chloris
TATTCCTTCAATCAACCTTCCTTTTTGTTTTAAGATGTCAAAGCAAGTCATATTCTTTTCCCTCCCTCAGATTTGCCTTCCTCAGTACTGTCTATGCCACCTTCCTACAGACCTGGTGTGACACTGAAACTTTACTCTGCTACCAGTAAGTAGATGCAGCTCATGCTGCAAGAATAGCAGTATGCTTGAAAGTAACAGAAGATGCAAATTTTCCCATGCAGAAACAACACACATGCTTAATTTGCTTATGAAACTTTATAAAACACCCAAAATATCCAAGGCACTGTTTCCATATTTGTTTGTGAATTGTAAGCAATTGTACATTCAAAACATAGATTGTACTGTGGTGATAGAATTAAAATATGTGCTCTGTGTGTTGATTTTAACATTGATTGATTATTGGAGAATCTTTAAATTGATTCCAAAAGAAAATATCATGTTTTAAGTTTCCTTATTGGTACAAATAAAATAATGAAGCCAACTCGTGACACATGATATCTCCAGAATTGCCCTGAATTTAGCATACTGCAAACTTCTTCTTCAGCTGCAGAAGGATCATCAACTAGACTTTCATGAAGGATCAGATCTTCCTTTTAAGCACCAAAATAAAAATTTAGAAATTAAGAAATAATACAGGATTATGAGCCACTCCACTTACAAGTATCATA
>NW_008701214.1:0-666 GCF_000695815.1 Acanthisitta chloris
ACCTCCTCACTAGATCAGGTTGCTTAATACAGGATTGACAAAAGTTGCTGAACTTAACAATGGATTTTTCCTCTGGATGGTGAGTCTGGCTGAATCTCTGGTTGAAATAATGCACTTTAGTGAGCCTTAACAAAGGTAGGAAATCGTTGAGGGCATTTCCCCTCCCTGTGCTGTTCCTTGTCTCTCTCCTATACCCCTAGAGCATCTGATGATTTGGCCTGGCACACGACTGATCCCATATGTGCCCTGATGATATCAGACATCTGCTACCTATCAAGATGTCAGCTTAATTGGAGAGGAAAGCAGCTATAAACACACGCACAAGCACCAGCCAGAATGTTTCCTGACCTTTGCATATTTACTTTTAGAAATTAAATGCACATCAGAGAAAGTCAGAATGAGGCTAAGTGTGAAAAGACATGGTGTGACTTTGTTCCCTTTGGTGGAACTGTGAATTCAGGGGTATTTTCTTGGTGTATTCTTTTGACACAAAAGGGAAGTGACCTTCTACTTACATCAAGAATGATCACAGAATTGCAGAGCCACACGTGTACCCCATGTTGCTTTGGTGGAAGGGACAAACTCCAGCAGAACCATTGTGTTTAATCTGCCATCCACCCTCATCATGGAATCATTTACCTTGGAAAAGACCTCCAAGATCATCAA
>NW_008701215.1:0-666 GCF_000695815.1 Acanthisitta chloris
TTGACACTACTTAGAACTGCTGGAACCAGTTCTATAAGTAGATATTTAAAACTTCATCTTATCTTTTCTGAGAATTTATTTGTTTTCAACAATTTCTTCAGTGCCCTGTGTTTCTCACTGTAAGGCTCTAAATGGGTTGCTCTCAGATACAGCTGGTACAGGTCATCAAATGTGTGATTAGACAGCAATGACATCTAGCTACCACAGAACCACTGGTGAACTAGTAGCACTGGGATATGTATGTTTTTGTCCTCCCATGCCAAGCTACCCAATTTGCCTTGTCTGACTGTAATTGTGAGATGTTTCAATGGCGCTGTACTGGCACTGAATTTTAATTTCCCATTGGTAAACATGGATATGGAAGGAGTAAGTATCAGGAGAAAACAGAGCACTTTTTCCTCCTTATTCTTCCTGGTTGATTTAAATGAGTGTTAGAAGACAGGCACAAAAGAAAATCTGAAACATCAGAGAGCATTTAAGTAGCTTAGATATGCCTGTCTCATTATCCTGTTTTACGTACATAGGACCTCGGGTCTAACTGAAAGTAAGTGTTGTGAAGGGCTCCTACACTATCTCGTTGTTAGTGAGAATACTTCCCATAGCTCATGTGTTCGACTAAGATAACATAGCTGCAAACACCACATATTAGCAAAAATTGGCCTTTTC
>NW_008701216.1:0-664 GCF_000695815.1 Acanthisitta chloris
CTTCACATCATCCCTTGGTGAGAGTATCCATACATCATCGTGAACTGAGCTAATACTGCAATACTGTGTGTGAAAATAGAAGGCCCAAGGATCTTATTCTAAATATTGCACTGATCAGGTGATAGCCCGAAGCGTGAAACGAGTTTGCTTATAGATTATATAGGTATGACTAATCATTAAATTATATAGCACCTTCTGAAAATCAGCACTCAATGCAGAACATTCTGATCTCCCTCAGGATGGAGGTCTACACTCTTCCAGCTCTGAGGGAGGTCACCTTCTTCCCTACAGTATGTGAAACTGTCATTCACCCTTAAATGCCATACTAGTCAGTACAGCAAGGATGAGAAGATATCCACATTCAGTTGTAAATAAATATTAGCAAGCATTTCAGAAAATAAACAGTATAACAGAGTTCAGCCATAAAATGAAGAAGTTAGCAGACATTCAACCAGTGATGATCAGATTCTGGTGAGTTTGTGTTTGTTCAGAGATTTTATTGCCACTTAATAAATAGGAAATAAAGGCAGATACTAAGATTTTCTTCCATTATGTGCAGCACTGATGATGATTCCATCTAGTTGGCCATAGATGCTTGTCTAGGACAGGATTATCTTCTGGTGGTGGTACGTTTTTTGTCTATTTTCTTTATAGCAGCCTGCAC
>NW_008701217.1:0-668 GCF_000695815.1 Acanthisitta chloris
TGATGCAGAAAAGCAAAATCTAAGAGCAGTAATAAGAAAGGCTTAAAAATCCCCTAATGTTAAACCTATATGATTCAAACTATTTCTAATCTTCCCCTTATTCTTAACATGTACTTACAATATAAGAACTTTTAGGTGAAGTGACTTACCACATGGTTCCAGACCACTTTTTCAAGCTTTGTATACCTCAGGGACTACTATGAACTAAAATCCTGCTATGTAAAAAAGCAATATAAAGAAAATTTCTAGAAGCTTTAAAATTCTAATTTATAGTCAGATTAAGCTCAAGAAATTGCAACAGACTGGTAAAAGAATGATAGAACTACAAAGTAGAAAACTCAGAAATTAGGAAATGCTGGAACAGAGATAACTGCTGCAATTGATAACCTTAATAAACTGTTATAATAATCTTGATATGATATATATCTCATAATTACATGATCATAATTGTCACTGGACTCTCACTTCATTTAGGACAGGAGCTAGATTATGTTCTGGGGATGGGTTAGGCAGTTTCAACTTAAATGTGTTGGGGTAGTATAGTTATATGCAACAAGAGACGAGTTATCCTAAGAAAAACAAAATGACCTCAAGTGCCATTGTTTTTTTTCTATAAACTCTGTATACACTGAGTAGCTGTAAAGTTATACAACAGGATGATTGACAAC
>NW_008701218.1:0-647 GCF_000695815.1 Acanthisitta chloris
CCAAAATTCTGACCGAAATCCTCTTAACCCTAGACCAGATGAGGACTCAAATGCTTTAGTGGTGATCTAGGCTTGGCTACCAAACCATACCAAGCCACCTAGTCATCTGAATGTCTGAAGACTCCTCTGCTTTCAGAGTTAGCTATCCAGACATTTAGAACCCTGTGTATGCCCACTGCATCTGCCAGTTTGATTAGTGAATTCCCATTTAGGCTCCTCAAACTAACATTTCTTCACACAAATCAAAGGAATGTGATCCAGTAGGTATATTGAGAGGATGTTTAGCTAAGAACAACAGAGAGCAGCAATGTAACCAAAACCTACAAACGAAATAAGTACAGTGTTACATGTATTGCACAGTTACAAGTGCTTTTCCCCAAGCATGAGACAAATTCAATTCTCAACTCTTGTCAAGACGGAAACCCATACCCACCATGTTTCAACAAAACAGCGAATGTGTTTCTCTGGCCAACAGGCTAGGACACCAAACGTAAGAGAGGAGGTCTGGTGTCTGTGTCCCTGGCCTCCCCTCACTGGAATTTTCGCACAGTATAATCACATGAAATATCAGTTCTGAAAACAAGTACATCAGTCCTCCTGCCTTTTACAGAGAAACACAGTACATTCCACTCTTGGCTCTATTCTTA
>NW_008701219.1:0-665 GCF_000695815.1 Acanthisitta chloris
GTCCATCCCTCGCAAGGACCCCAACAGCACATCACAGGGCTCCATCAGCCTTTGCCCCGTTCCCTGTCACAGTGTGTGACGGGCTCTGCATGCTCTGGGTGGGACCCAAAATCTTCTGTTCTCCTGCCCTGTGCACACCCAGGGAGGGAGCAGGAACCCATGTGGGTCTGCATGGAGCCAGGGAGGCTCACAGTGCACCCATCACCCTCCCCTTTCTTCCCCCCATTGTGCCAATCGCGCTGTACTGGTCCAGACACTGAGGACACAGCCACAGGCAGCCAGGGCTCCTTCCACACCAAACACACTTTATTCAGCACCTGTGACCCCAGACTCAGGGACAGGGACAGTTCCAGGGCACCCCAGGGACTGTCCCAGGGATCTTCCATCCCCTCCCGGTTGGTTCCTGATCCCAGGGTCCCTCAGCGATCCTTCCTGCGCGCTGGAGGGGACGGGGGGTAGTGGCGGGTGGGTGGCACGTCGTAGTGGCTGGGGATGTGGCTGTTCTTGGGGGAGTCGTAGTGGTTGGGGGGGTCTGTGCGTGTGGGGCCTTCTGTCCTCCCTGGGCAGCTCTCTGTGGGGACAAGAGAAGGCTGCAAGGGGACATGTCCCCCCAAGGGGAATGAAGACCATGTCACCAAGGCTGTGTCCCCTCAGGGCCATACAGC
>NW_008701220.1:0-648 GCF_000695815.1 Acanthisitta chloris
GCGATAACCTTCCTTGTACTTGTACTGCAGGGAGAAATGTTCAGTGAGTTTTAGTTTAGTTTTCTTTACATTCCTAACAGCCCTTGTGGCACTACCCCAGGCCAATTTATCAGCAAAAACCATAGTGACTTTATCAGTGAGCAAGTATTCAGCTGATGAACTGCACTGTACATCTACAGAAGGATCCACAAAACATTGTCTTCCTGATAGGACTTTCACATTTTCAAAGACACTTCCTGGCCTAAACATTAAGAACTACTGATCAGCAACTGTGAGTAAAAAAGTCTCCAAATCATGGAGGTGATATGAAAGGTCTGAAGCTCATAAATAATATCTGCATGCAGAATCAGTTATTGACCTTTAAGCACAACAGTCAAATCAACTACTATTCAAATCACGGAGGCAATAAAAACCAGAACACCATAGAGACTGACTGGGAAGATTAAACAGACACAGCAAACATATGCACAGAATGCAAGATTATATTAATACCTGACAGTAGTTGCTCTGGTTTTCTTGCCTAATGCTCAAAGGTGCAGTCTACTCCACAAGGAGATGTTGGCACAAGGCCAGGAGGGACACTGCTTTGGGCTAGGGCCATCACACTGCTCCCACAGTCTCTCTTTCCCATCATCAATACCTTCCCTC
>NW_008701221.1:0-667 GCF_000695815.1 Acanthisitta chloris
GAGTTGTGTCCAGCCTCAGCCTCTCCCGCAGTGCTGGGGGCAGGTTTGGGGTTACCTCACCCCCTCCCCTCCATCTCCCCCCTCTCCCCCTGCCCCTCGCAGGTGTCAGCCCTGGCCAGTGCAGGAGGAGCAGAGAACCTGATCGTTCTGGAGGGTTCCAGGCTGCGCGTGCCCCACGGACTGGGCGCCGTACGCCGTGCGGGCACCACCTTTGGGCCCCTGCACAAGAGTCGCCTGGGAGAGCACGAATTTGAGGCTCTGATGAGGATGTTGGACAACCTGGTGAGAACACCAAACCCCTCCTCAAATTAAACCCCACTCAGCATCCTTCCTGGTTAGCCACCTACTCACATCTTCCTTCTTGCTTCGGCAGGGATATCGCACGGGCTACACCTACCGCTACCCCTTCGTGCAGGAGAAGAGCAAACCCAAGAGTGATGTGCTGATCCCTGCCACGGTGACAGCTTTTGTCTTCGAGGAGGAGCCTGCTGGGACCCCCATGCTGCGCCAGCACGCCCAGAAGCAGCAGAAGGAGAAGACAAGGTGGCTCAACACCCCCAACACCTACACCAGGGTCAACCTGGCTGAGGAGCCACAAGGCAGTGCTGGTGGCCAGAGGACAAAGACCACGGTGAGGGACACATCACCAGGGTCTCCTCTACATGTC
>NW_008701222.1:0-669 GCF_000695815.1 Acanthisitta chloris
TACATAAATATTTTCCTAGAATGGAAAGAATGAGGAAAAAAATGCTGTATATGACATTCTTCCAAACTGAATACAAAATAATTTATTTGAGAAAGTTTTAAAACTTGTTTCAAGATCTTTCATACATAGCTTCAATAGTATAGTACTCAAATTCAGGAAGGTCTATTATTTTGCTGACAATATGAAGTGCCGATGGTTTGAAAGCTTCTATATGAAGGTCTTAACTACCCATATTTGCGTTAAAAGAAAACAAAAATGTTTATTATCTGAGGCAATAAGTTATTTTAGCAGAAGCCAGATAATCATCCCAAAATGTGCTACACACCTACCCAATCTAAAAATGTGTACAGACATTTAAGTAATTTTAAAACCTGAAATGAATTAACTAAGCTGTTACTGAAACTTGCAGAAAACTACCGGAATTACAGATCTTCTCACATCAGCTGAACATGGCCAAGAAAATGAATGCGAACAATTGAGAAGTGATTGCGGGGTCCCCCTGCCGGCACAGCCCCGGCCACAGCCCCGGCAACCGCCAGGCTCCCTCCAAACACTGCTGCCCACGCGACCCAACCAGCGGCTGCGGCACCGGCACGCGAGGCATCAGCCTGCAGGGGGCTGCACAGGAAAACCTGCGCCCGGCCGGACAACACACACACACACACACAC
>NW_008701223.1:0-668 GCF_000695815.1 Acanthisitta chloris
TTTTGCTTTCTTTAAAAATATATTTTGTTTTATTTAAAGAGAGGAAAGAAAACAAGGTAGATAAACATTCAGACAGCCTGTTTATGTATCTAACTAATTACACCGGTAGCAATCAATTTAGGTCAACCAACTTCTTTCTCTTTCCTGTAGCACTTTGCATGCAGTTTTTAAATGTTGAAATCTTTCTGGTCACAAGAGCCAAACTGCAGCTGCACTGACCTTTTGATGTGTGACTGTGCTAGAGGTGCCTTCTTTGGCTGTCTCGCTGTAACTGAGGTTTTGTACCAGTGCTTTACTCTAGCTGTTCCCCAGCCTAATAGGTACTTTAGAGTGCCAACTTAAGAGCTTTGCACAGTATTTTTGCACAGCATTGGAAAATAAGCACGTATGATCTATAACATCTACTTGTTTCCCAGCTCTCAAGGGACATCTTGAGAAAAGATCAAATTCCTCTCTCCCTTATATTGCAGAAAATGTCATATACAAACTTGTTTTCCTTCTTTCTATTTTCCAGTAAAAAGAAGTTTTCTAGTTTCCTTCATGGTAACTGTTCACTTTCTCCTGGATATGTTGAGCAGAGTTTATTGGTTTGGATTTCTGTACTGGATCATAATTACAGTCTTCTCTGCTTTATAACATAACTGCTTTTTCTATTTATTTCTTTTTTT
>NW_008701224.1:0-670 GCF_000695815.1 Acanthisitta chloris
AAAAAACCCCAACAAAACAACAAAAAAGAAATAATAGTAATAGATAGGCGAAAAAGATGCATTCATTTTTGTACAATTATTGTGAAGGAGAAAAGCATAACACCTTATGAGTGAATGATATATTTTTTTTTATAATTTCTAAGTAACTTTTAGGAGACACAACAGAAAATGGCGAAAATATGCCTATTATCTTTTTTCTTTTATTTTGATAGAAGAATAAGCTAGCAACTTAGTCAAAATCTCACCACAATTTAGGAAAATATTTCAAATTTTGAAGCTGTGGTATGCTTCATGAAAATATAATTTAGCTGGAATCTGTTTTGAACCAAAACCAAATTTGACTTCTAGATATCATATCATTGTAGGCAACATAGGCCATTAATTTTAACAATGGATTCTCATGATAAATTCCACTAAATTCTCCTAGAGAACTGAAATCTACTATACTTTATCTATTCTAGGAATATTTTCCTACAATGTTTTCAGTTAACATTACAGAGTCCACCTAGGCATTTCTGAGAATAAATTTCTCAGAATGCTGTACATACATATACTTGACCAGTAATCAAGACTGACCAATAATCAGGACTGCACTAAACTTTGTATCTGATTAGCTTTATTTATTCCTCCTCCTAACAAACAGCATACAAGGGCTCACATACAAGATAAT
>NW_008701225.1:0-667 GCF_000695815.1 Acanthisitta chloris
GGGTTTTTCCTCCTGAGTTGTGCAGGGCTGTGTTCTGAGGTGAGTGTGAGATTAATCCCTTGTTTCTCCCACAGCTGTGCTGCAGAGGAAGGTAGAAGAGGTGACCAAGGTTTGCGAGAGCCGCCGCAAGGAGCAGGAGCGCAGCTTCCGCATCACCTTTGACTGAAAGACTCCGAGTTTAAAGCAGTAACACAAAGCTGCAGAGAAAAGAGAGATGGATGGGAACACAGGTCTGAACTGATGACCTGGCTTTGTTTCTTCTCTTGTAATAAAATGTGTTACTTGTTCCAAAGCCAATCTTTGTGCTGTCAGACTGGAGTTCACCCTCTCCCCTCTGAGAAGCCGAGTGAAGTTTGTGCAAGGAAGTGTGTGCTCTTTGTTCTCTAGCACTGCCTGCAGACTGGGGAGATACACAAATGCTGCCTTGCAGGGCTCTGGGCAGGCTGTGCCTTCTTGGCTGAGCTCTCCAGTACTTCAGTGTAACTTGAGTATGTTCAACTGGGCCTTGATCAGCTTTTCTTCAGGTCCTTAAGAGAAGGTTGGCTGAAGAGCTGTTCTCAGAGGAGCTGCAGCAGTCTGAGAGACTGTGATTCCTGCCCTGGCAAGGTGGAGTTGGTCAGGTATCCTTCCACTTCTGAAAGGACGACTTGTTTTCTGTGCTTTGGGC
>NW_008701226.1:0-670 GCF_000695815.1 Acanthisitta chloris
CCTCTCTTCGCTCTGCAGAGATCAGAGGTTCAGTCAGTGCAGGTCACTCAGGCCCCTGTCCTGCCAAATTTTGAATATGTCCCATAACAGACACCCCACAACTTCATTGGACATTCTTATGGGATCCTGTCAAGCAGATTCTTGAACAAGCTCAGGTCTCTTCTTTTGAAATTCAGGGTTGTAATTTTGCTATTTGTCTTGTTCACCTTTTTCCTAGTTAGTAGGAAATGAGTGTGTGACATTGTATGCGAATTTTCATAGAATTACTTTTTGTAATGACTATCAAGGTAGTTGCATCTACTTCATGGTGAATAAACACATGATTTTCTTGTGGAGTTAAAAGAGCTGTTATCATCCTGCTGTACAACTTCTCCCCTTCCGCATGTATGACTTAGTGGTTTAGTCACTCTGCTGTGAGATGTTGGTACCTAGTACTTATGAAAGAAATCAGATGATTGTGAAAATATTTTTATATGGGGAGGAGGAAGGAAGGGCACAGCTACTAGCACAGTAACTCAGTACTTTGCAAAATATTCTTCCTAAACAGTTCAAAAATAGCACCTTTGCAGCCCAAACAACATCTATCTTCTTTTCAGAATTCAAGTAAAAACCTAATCAACATATACTTTACTTGTGGTTTCTTTTTTCATTTTTGTTTTGTTTTTATGTT
>NW_008701227.1:0-670 GCF_000695815.1 Acanthisitta chloris
AAAAAAAAGGCTGTCTGAAAAGAGTTAAAGTGAGGGGTTCTAACGCCCCTCCTGATGCAGGACAGACACCATCTGGCAATGAGAGATGGATTACACCAGCTGTGACATAAAAGGAAGTGAAGTGGCAAGAGGATAAAAGCAGCGAGTGAAAATTCCATGTTAATCTTACAGGATAAACACTCTAGACTGATGCTTTTAAGCACTAGCTTTAAATATACATTTTAAAGTAAATTTTTTTAAAATAATGAAATCATTTCATGACTGCTTTTATGGCTTTGTTTTTACAAAAAAACCCAAACCCTCATTATTAGCATTTATTCATTTCTACAAATGATGGCATCAAGCATATGGAACAACCTACACTGCTAACTGAATAAAACCAGCAGTCATTTATATGACTGCCAAATTTTAAATTCAAATGTCATATATAGATAATCATAAACCAAGGCAGATTTGCACAGAAAGGCAATTTGAGGATATAGGCACTTCTAATTGTTTTTGTCTGTTATGGGCCTCTCCGTGATCCATAGAGCTTTTATCTTCAACTTTGGGCCCAGCCTGATAGCCAAAGAAAACTCTTTTGCTATATTAACCTTTCATTGAGTACCCTCTGCTGGCCAAAAGAAGCACAGACAGGGAAGCCAAAGCCCAAACTCCAGTAAGAAAAAAA
>NW_008701228.1:0-667 GCF_000695815.1 Acanthisitta chloris
CTGTTTGCCTTCTTCTAAGACACTATGAATTCTAAAGGCCAGGACTGTTCCTAGCCTGTGATGCTATGAGGTCTACCTCTGAAATGAGCTGCCTGCACCCAGGCACAGGTCTGGTCAAATCAGGCTAGAGTTTCTCCAGTGGGGTTTGGCTGATGCTGAAGCTACCAGCAGCACAGGGAGATAAGGGGAAAGACTTGCTTGCCTTTACTCCACAGTGGCACCACTTGGTCTGCATCTGCATTGCTTCTTCCCTGAAATGCAGTGCTGGAAAGGTGTTGCTGCTCTCCTAGTGACTGGCACGAGGAAAGCAAACTGGCTGTCCTCACATTTGATATATATAAGGCTTTCCACAAACACCAGCTAATGGGAATTCCTTAGTGGTGACCCTGGGAGCTTCAATATTGGATGTCAAGGCAGACTTTTGTCTGCTCAGCAGGCAGTCGGACCTGATGTGCTTAACCCTTTCCAGCCTGAACCAGAGGACAGGGGACTGAGCATGGCAGGGTCTCAGAGTGGGCTGAGAGGTCTTGCTTCAGTTCCCTTTGGTGTTTGGCTACTCCATGCCCTGTCCTCAGCTGCACAGCACTCCTGCTCCTGTAAACTCAGTGCACGTTCAGCTTCATTTTATTGTGAAGGTGCCTTGGAGGATGGGGATCCAGGAGGATTA
>NW_008701229.1:0-663 GCF_000695815.1 Acanthisitta chloris
TAGAGAGTCTCCGAGTTGTTACCAGCCTGATGAACAGACTAGAGAATACAGGAATGGAATGATTTCTCTTTTGTCCTTGTACAAACCAAATGCTTCTTCTGGTGATCAGCATTAAAAGTTTTACAAGGAAGAGTGCTGTAGATCTGATATTTGGTCACTGACATTAACAAATTATTGTAATAAACCAAATACTGACATGCAATACAGTACAAAGTTACATGCAATAGAAATGAGCAGCAGTCTTAGAACTGGAAGTTGTAAAGTTAAATTTTAGAACACTATGGAAAGTTTGCATAGCATAAGGTAAACAATATCCCTGGAATAGTACATAGAAACCCTCATTAACACAATATTCAAATATGCTATAGTCTTGGAAAGTAATTACAATTACCAGTAGAAGACAATTGAGAAACAGAGTAACTACCTCTACTGAAAGTTTTTAAAATATACAGTTATTTATTTAGGGAAATAAAACTAAATACATTAAGATAGATAGTTTGACAGCTGTTGGGTTACCACAAAAGTTGTAAGCCAGCTTAAATTGATTAAGTATCTGGTCATCCAGTATAACTGTGCAATTTTACCTCTGAGAAGACTTTAATCTAGTGAACAAAGTTAGTGTTTTAAGTAGCTAATAAAAAAAAAAAAAAAACCAGAGAAAAA
>NW_008701230.1:0-655 GCF_000695815.1 Acanthisitta chloris
CACTGAGAAAACCAGAACTTGTAAAAAATTATCTGCTGAAATGCTTTTGACAGGAAAATGCAGATGCCTCATACCAGTAATGTTCTGGGAGAACATCTCCATTTGAACATGACTTCAACAAAAAGTTGCTCATTTTGAAACCAGATGCCCACTCTAATTCTTCCTCAGGCTTTTGAGCTAGTCAGTGATCCAACTGCATGAGAGAGCTGCTGAGAAAAACCTGTCTGATCAACCGTCTGTTCAAGGGTGTTGATGACTCCTCCTAGTTCCAAAACGAATTCCCATGGAAAGATTAGGGCAGTCCAGAAGAAAGAATTCTAGAAGAAAAATGGCTCCAGTTCCCCCCACAACACTCTTCCTCCTCCTCCCACCACCATGAAGACACATATGGACCAATAACATGCTAATGGCCACTACTAATTACACTACTAAGCCAACAAAATTCTTACCATTGAATGATTTGCAGCTTCGGTATCTTTCTCCTGTCTCTCCTTCACCAACCTGTGAAAACTGGTGATGTGCCTCTCACTGAAAGGTGCTCGCTCAAAACCATCTAATTCCAGCTGTGCTGCCAGAGACTGAATTAATGAATCCCTTGTCATGATGTGCTCTTGGTGACGATCTGCCTGCAGCTGAAGACGACCTTCACAAAGAG
>NW_008701231.1:0-671 GCF_000695815.1 Acanthisitta chloris
TCCCTCTGGATGGCATCCCTTTCCTTCTTTTGAAATACAAGCAGAATGGAGGAGAGGAAATTTAACAAAAATGGACCATTCCCAGAGACTAGAGGCTTGTTTAGACTTTAAAAAGAATAATACTGCTACTTACATCATCCCAGTCAAAGTTGGGCTGGGGCAGAGGGCACTCAGGGAAGCCTGGGCTGGCAGCAGGGCTGGGGCGGGGCAGCCCTGGGGCACAGCCAGGAGAAGCTCCTCTGCGCAGCGGAGTGTTTGCAGGCAAAGCCTCATCAAAGATTTCAGGGCTCAGAGCTGGTCCAAAAGAGACTGTTTTCTTTGAGGTTTTGGAGCTGTGAATTTCAGTTTTCTGTACTGTAATACAAGACATAAAAAGAGCTTAGACAATGTGAAACTGGCATAGAGCAGAGGTTTTTCATGAGGCTTAACATTCTCCTAAAAATCCCCACCCCAAACAAATAGCAAAATACGCATTTGCAAGTCCTATGGATTCATCCAGAATTTTCAGCATACCTTTACCACAGTAAAAACAATGAAGGAAGACAGAAAACAGAAGACTAGGAACAACAGTGCCACTGGTTTAAGCTGACAAGTGTAAAATTCCTTGAAAAATCAGGGATTCTATCATAGAATCAACCAAGAGATGGAAGAAACCTCCAAGATCATCAAGT
>NW_008701232.1:0-671 GCF_000695815.1 Acanthisitta chloris
TACCCGCTGTGAGTCGTCACTGGCGGAATTGGTGTTAAAGTTCTCTGTTGTTTTTTTTCATTTCAGTGACTGGAATGAGCCCTTTGTCACCGTATCTAAACTTGGATCCTAAGTATCTAGTACAGGTGAGAAAGTTGCTTGTTTTTATTGTGTAGGACTCGATTTCAGTGTTTCCAGGATTATACAGGAAGATCTCAAAACTCCTGTGCAGTCTGCACTGGAGGCTTGAGCTGATGAACGGTGGAAAGAAAGTTGTTTCAGTATGGTACCTAATAGCAGCTTACAGTGCCACAACACCTAGGAGAAGATGACCAGCTATAACTTAGAGGATAGGAAATGTTCTTGTGTCTACAAACCTGCTGCTGTTGACATAAGGAGGTTTCCCTCCCTGTTCTGAGGCTTATACCCCCAGTGTTCTGGCACTGGTCACACCACTGAGCCCCTTCAGTAAGAGCAGACAGAAACTCTCCACTCTTTTCATGGATTAGTTTCCTGAACTGTGGTGAGTTTGATCAGTTCAGAGATGTTCAGCCACACCCCAGAGCTGATAACAGACTTTGTCATCACAGCAGCAAGTCTCACACTACTCTCCTTAGGTCATTTCCCAGCTGAAGGGAGACCATCACCAAGTAGAACTTTCCATTTTATTCTGCAGAATAATGGAGCTGTCA
>NW_008701233.1:0-671 GCF_000695815.1 Acanthisitta chloris
CTGAGGGAAGAGCTAGGCTTTGATCTGGGAACACAGCTGGAGAAGGAAGCCTCTAAGATGGAGGAGGCACATGTGGCACCAGGTAAGGCCAGGGTGCCTGGGAATGGGCAAGGTGGAAGCCAGGGCATTACGTGTCAGTCGCTCCACGGCATCCCCACATGAACAAGCTGGTACCAGGGCTGTCCTCCAGTGACAGCCCAGACCCCCCGGGAAGACCCTGTGGCAAGGAATTTGAGCCCCAGAGTGGAGCTAGGAGTCACTCTGCAACCCTGAGGAGGAGAAGATGGGAGTTTGGGGCAGCTCTTGGCAATTTCTCCTGTTTGCTGTCTGGGTGAAGTTGATGCCCTTTGCAGAGCAGGGTTGCTGCTGCAGCAGGTGGAGGAGCCTCTGCTGCCCATCTGCTGCATGGCCCAATCCACAGCGCCTTTAATAACAATGTGGGAACAGAAATTCAGCAAGTGCCCATGATTAATTAGCTCATCACGGGCAGTTAATGGAAAGCCTGCTCTCCGTGGTGCAGGTAATAGAGTATGCATCACTTCTCAGCTGCCGAGCACCCGCAGAGCCGCCGGGGCCGCTGCCATCCCACTGACTTCTGAAAACCCTCCCCAGACAGCCCTCCAAGCCCAGAGCCCACTGACTGCGGGCGCAGGCGGCCACAGCCACCGCCC
>NW_008701234.1:0-668 GCF_000695815.1 Acanthisitta chloris
ATGTGTATATATATATATACATACACACTAACATTCCCCAGACTTATGCAAACTCTCATAATTTAATTTAAGCATGCTAAAAGATCTGTGCTTTCAATTCATAAATTTTGTAACCGTGTTTTCACTATAAAGGAGAATCTAAAGAAGTTGTTAGAAATATATGAGATGCTGGGAGAAGAGGAAGACATTGTGAACCCTTCAAATGAACTGATCAAAGAAGGACAGATCCTTAAACTTGCTGCTCGTAATACGTCTGCTCAAGAACGGTATCTTTTCCTAGTAAGTACTGTGGCCTGTGCTTGCAGGAGTAGCTGTATACCTTTCTAATCTTGAAAGAACTACTGAAGAGAAAGGGAAATCCTCTCTACTTGATGTCTGAGGTGTGGGTGCTGCTCTACAGAGCATGTGGGCTGTGTTCATCAAGCTGGGAGGCAGACCCAGATGATGGTCACTGTCACTGACCACCCACCACACAAGATGTTCTGAGTACACTCCAGGGCTGCAGAGGTTGCTCCAGTGCTGGAAGATGTGTTTAGGTGCTGTACTGAATCCAGCCTATAAATGTTCAGAGGGTAAAATTAATCACTTGCCAGACTCCTTTTCCTGCGCCCACTGTGGTCCCTGCAGCTCCAGAGCTCTTATTTACCAGTTCACAGCCAGATTTAGGA
>NW_008701235.1:0-668 GCF_000695815.1 Acanthisitta chloris
GGGGAGCTCCTAAAAAACCCCAACAGTGATGCAAAACAGCAGTCCACAAACAACTAGTAATGTATGTGTGTGTTTGTCAACAGGTGAAGTATTGAGCCATGCAGACATTGAGTATACCAAACAAATACCACATGGTTGATACAGAACTAGGAATTGTTAAAAGTTTTGAAAAAGAAAATTAAATCAATTTTTATCAATATATAAACAATCAGAAAACAGCAAGAACTATTCAACCAATTTGTTAATTCTTGTTATTAATGCAGCTCTAAAGACAAAACAATTGTGATCCTGGAACATAACTTTTAAAATTGAAGTGGATCACAAGTGAATTACTGAGGAACTACAACTGGTAGCTCCAGTGACTAGCTCAGACGAGATCAGCATAACAGAGTACACAATTTACGCAGAAAAGAGACAGATGGAATTTCAAGAGCCTGACCAGGCTAATGAATTTTGTATGAGCAGACTTGGCAAGCAGAAAAAGTAATAGAAAATGGTGGGAAAGAAGGCCATTTAAGTCTAACATCTCTTTGCCAAGCAGTATTAAATGAAGTATTTAACATAGGATAACTTCTGTGGAATTACTTCGAGTCTTTCATATGAACAATGCAATATCCTTGCTGGATCAAATCACAGATGAACATGGAATCATAGAACCATAGAATTTT
>NW_008701236.1:0-669 GCF_000695815.1 Acanthisitta chloris
CAAGTAATCTAATATGTCATTAAAATGCAAAATTTATTTCTACGAAAGCAGCATACTCCAAATGAATTGCAAAACAGACCTTACTGTTAAATGCTGACTCACTTGTTCCCCATCGTTTAGCTATTAATTATTTTAAAAGATAGATCTGTCCTGTCAGAAATCACATATCTTTTTCTTTATAGTTGTTTGGACGTACAGTATGGAATTATCTTTGCTTTAGTACTTTAGTACTTTTATTTTTTAGGACTCTAGAAAAAAAATTTTTCTGGCTTTATTGCCATCTTTTGGTTGTACATTTTTAACTCTAAGCATTTTCCTACAGGGTGAATTAGGTTCATCACTTTCATGGACACATGTTTTGTTTTATCTAGGGCAGTGTGATTCACTGCAACCCAGCTATGTACCCTTTCATATTTCTTCTTCCAAATTTCTGGTTTCCTGGTGAAATTGAGTTTTTGTGCCTAAACTGCTCAATTACACCTGATTCTGTTACTTTCAAGAATTTGTGTCACGTCCAGCTGGCAACTGCACACCAACCGACCATTAGCTTACTCTCCCCGTGTCAGGATGGGGAAGAGGATGGGAAGAGTAAAAGTGAGGGAACTTGTGAGTTGAGATAAGGACAATGTAATAGGTAACACAAAAGCTGTGCATGTAGCAAAACAAAAC
>NW_008701237.1:0-667 GCF_000695815.1 Acanthisitta chloris
AAAAAAAATGTGCAAGTCAAGAGAAGGCAAGTGCTTCCTGCCCCAGAGGAGGGAACATAGAGTAGTCCAGAGGGAATGTCTGGGAAGTATTACACACAGAAGAACCTACACCACGCTGTTCTCTGTCTTGCTAAAACTGGATGCTTTATTTCTAAAGTAGTATCTGCAATGTGAAGGCAGAAAGCATGAATTATGAAAAATTTCAGACTGAAACTCTGATCCTAGCAATCTCTAGCTACCAGTACTAAAATATTCCTAGAATTTCTCTAAAATTCTAGGTGACAGCTTTCTAACTCAAATTTATTATATTGAAAACAACCAAAATCTGACCTCATTTTGACAGGTGTAAAGGAACTAATCACAGAAATAACACGAGTGGTTAGGCAGAAGTTACTATGGTTTGAGGACAGCTGTTTTGCTAAGTGCAGAACAGCAGGTTCAGATTACTTGTATCCAAATATTTTAAAAGACCAAGCAAAGGAACCTGCTAAACTGCTGCTGTTCATCTGCAGCACAGAGACAGGAAAAAAAGAGAAACCCTGAATCTTTAAAGACAGACATTAATCACTTGAATTACTTAATACTGATAGTGGGTGATTCTCTGTCTCAAGGTACTGTAAAATTGAGTTTCCTCCTATTTTAAAATCAAATTTTTATCTTTTTTTTT
>NW_008701238.1:0-673 GCF_000695815.1 Acanthisitta chloris
ACACAGACAGACATGGGCATTTATTCAGTATCATAACCTGCCTCCAGAAACCAGTGAACACTGACACAAAGCCATGCAATTGGTTCTAGAGAAGCTACTTTCTCCAGAGATTACCCCTGTTCAAGGCAGGAGTTGTAACAATTGCTGGGGAGAGGCAGGGCACTGTACCTTGGTTTCCAATTCCAAGAGATGTAAACACAAAGTTGCCCCTCTGTACATTAACTGCTTAGACTTATGCTGTAAACAGCATTAATTTCAAGAACAGTAAAGCTCATCTACATAAAGGCAAATGACAGAGCTCTTCAAACAGTGAAACAAAACATTTTTAACACTCTAAAGGTCTTATTCCTTCCTATTTTCTCAGCAAGATGTCAAGTCTAACCTGGGCAGTCAGAAGAAATGTTAAATGGTAACAACCTTTATAGCAAAAGTAATAACAATCCTAACAGGGTTTTATCTCTATAGATTTTCAAGAAAATCTCTAGAATTTGCACCTTTGTTCTTTTTCTTTAATTAGATGTCATTTGAATCATGGGACTAAATTTGCCATCTTTTGATATCTCTCACTTTGTACTTTACAAGGTGACTTAAACTTACTTTGGGAGAACATTTGCAGCTTCAGAAGTCTGAAGAAATCAGCAACAGATGACAACAGCCTGGCACAGGCTCAAAA
>NW_008701239.1:0-674 GCF_000695815.1 Acanthisitta chloris
AAGGATACTAGAAAGTAATATTACTTTGGGGTAAATATTTGATACAGTTGCAAGCTTTTTCCCTTGGAGTGACATTTAAATCACTTAAGGAGTGCTGCATTGTTTTCTTATAAACAAAGCTGGAGATTTATTACTGTGAATAAACAAAATGAAAGAGTAGTGTGCACAAAAGTCAATAATTTAGGAGATATGATTGCAAGACCACAGCAAGTAGAATTAACCTGTGACATTGTAGCTATGGTAAACAAACTGCAGTGATCAATAATGAAATTAATCAGCTTCAGATAAGTGAACAAACAGATTTGCTTCAGATTTCAGGTCAAAACCCAGTCAAAGTATTCCTCATCCAGCTGATGAAAAAATATGTGGGTTTTCAATCAAATCCAGAATGAGCACCCGATGAAACTAATCCCTATGTACTTAAAAGACAAATAAAGAGCTCTTCAGCATGAAAACATTCACCTCATATCTAAGCTGATTTTTCTAAAAGTACAGGACCGAGGAAGGATGTTGTGCTCAACACTGGTAAGCTCCATGGCTGTGGACACCTCCGAGGGGTTACAAAGGAGAAAATGTTATACTGTGTCATCTGTGTTTCTCCCTTCCCTCCTTGCCACACATTTCATGCATGGTAGATAGGAACTGAGAAGGTGAAGAGGAGACCCAAGGCATTG
>NW_008701240.1:0-664 GCF_000695815.1 Acanthisitta chloris
GTGTGAATCATTACCAGTACACCAGAAATGAGCTCACCTTACTATTGCCTCCTATAAAAGCTAATGTAACTGTTTATATTGGTAAGGTGTAAATAACTGTTTAAATGTCTGCATATGTAACACTTAAACTAACTTCAGAATGATAATAAAAATCTATTCAAAGTCTTCAGCTCCTTTTAGGCAATTTTGTTTGGCTGGAACAGGACTGGGTGTATGGACTATGTAAAGGACAATGTTAAAAAACATTCAGGCTGGAAACCACAGTGGAAATGAATACAAAGAATGGAAAATAAAGCTGGAGGGGAAAAAAAGTCATTAAATAGTTGTAGTCTTAAAAGAAAATTAGCAAAAGAAAATAATTCTATTCCCTGCCAAGTTTCAACCTTTACTTGACTGTAGCATGGCACATACGGAATGATTATTTAAGAAAAAAAATACTTTTTATTCACAAAGCTGAAATTGCAGGTCCCTACTGAATGAACCTGGTGAAGGCTCCTGTTACCAGACCCTCACAGCTCAGACAGCAGTGCCTGACAGGTCACCAGGAACGAGGCTCACTATGCTTCTCATACCAGTCAGACAGACTTAGACTTTGGTTCTTGCAAGATCTTTTTGTTCAGCACAGTGTAAATCTTAGTTTCCACAGCATTACCTGTCTGACAGG
>NW_008701241.1:0-675 GCF_000695815.1 Acanthisitta chloris
TTGTACTAAAGAGAGCCAGTTCCTTGAGGTTAAGGCAGTGGAGGGTAAGAAGCACAGCTGGGCTGCCTGCCTGGCTTTTGCATCCTCTCCTGGGGTTGTCAGGAAATTACCCAACTTCTCAGAGAACAATTCACCTTCAAAGTATTGCCCTGAAATGAGGGGCTGAATGAGTAAATCAGGACTGTGAAAGCATTGGATATAGGAGAAGGCAGCCCATGGAGAGAAAGCAGGGAGCAGAGGCAGTTGTGGTACCGTTCTCACCTCTGCCTCTTAATCTTGAGCTGAAGCACCTCCTCCAGGCTCAATATCCTATCCCTACTGATTGGGGTTACTTGACTGAGATTCCTGGTAAGGAGATAAAGGCAATATAGATACCTTTTCTGCTTTGAAATGTGCCATATCCTGCTGGTCTCAAAGAAATTTCCAGTGAGACTCCTGAATGGTAAATATTGGTGTGGCAATGTAGGGACTAATCTGACCCTCATGCCAGGACAGTGTCCTGAGGAGGCATGATCTGGAATGACCTGGTTTATACCATCAGATTCACTCTGAGCTCAATAGTGCTCTATTCTGACTTGCCTCCTGCAAGCCCTGAGTCCATCCTGGATGATCAGTGTAGTTTGTGCATGTATTACATTGAGTAATATAGCCATAAAAACAAGGCTGGGTAATTTC
>NW_008701242.1:0-675 GCF_000695815.1 Acanthisitta chloris
AAAGTAAGTGCAAAGCAGAAAGAGGGTTCTGCAAATCATAGCACTCATTTTTTTACCTGTGATTATCTATGAACCTAAAGACAAAGGCAGAAAGACAAATAGGAAAGAGATGTTTGTTGGGGATTTTCAGTTGAAGTTGGGGGTTTTTAACCTTTAATGAAGATGTGGTATGACAAAATGAACTAAGTTGATTAGTGGAAATGTTGCCAGGCATTCACAAGAGCCCAGAAACTTTGTATGGTTTGACTTTATTTGACAGATTTTTTAAGCTGCTTTCAGGAACTTTCACCTCTTTCTTTGCTAGCATTTTCTTTGCTCCACGCTGACTAACTTACTTTTTTTCTTTCAAATTGTCTAGCTGATTATCATAATTAGGTTAAACCTGTTTTGGCAGCTTTGTTGTCAGAACTGATGAAAGGACCATGGGCCCATATGTATTTTCTAGTCAGCAGATCCAATAACAGATACAACTCCCTGCAAACCCTGTGTTCATTGCTGGTTTGTGATGATTACAATTTGGGCAGAATCGTGAACAAGTCAACGAAAATTTACCCGTGAGAAAGCAGTGACACATGACTGACTATTTAAAAATATCTATTTATGTTATCTTTTTCAGTGTTATGTGTTTTAATGTTTGTTTATATGTTGCTATTATCAATAATATCACCAGTTCTC
>NW_008701243.1:0-664 GCF_000695815.1 Acanthisitta chloris
AAAAAAAAAAAAAGCCAAATGAACCATGGCATTTGGTACCAAGCCACATATATATAAAATATGCCCTGATTATATAACCCAAATAGCTTGGTTGAGGATCTCCTCTGAAATGAGACCAGAAATTAGATTTGCTTTAACTAGGGAGCTGTTCCATGTTATATGAAAGAACACAACACAAAAGGAAGAAGAATGAGATATAAGTTCAAGGAACAAACAACAGAGTTGTAGGTACAAGAGGAAAACAGGACAGAGAAACGAGGGACTGAGAAATGAAGAGTCTGAAAGGGAAAGGAAAAAAATAAAATTGAAAGGATGCCCAAAGATCATGCAGCTCTTTAGAACTCTGGCAGACATGAATTTATTTCATGGAAAAGGATCACCTTGACCACCTGCAAGGACAGAAATTCAAGAATCTGAGCAACAATGCCTATTTTTTGCTCTTGGAATTGCAGGGCTCAGCATTCATTTGAATAAGGATTATAGAGTAGAAAAAGGTACCGTAATTAAAACAGACTTTGCTTCAACCTTAATTAACTGATGAGCATTATCAGAACAAGAGTGCATTTAGAAATTTCATTAAGAAAGAAGACAAACCCAGTGCTCTGAGCCTATTCTGACAATGTTCTCATTTAGGAGAAAGAAATGATGACAAAATGAGAGATGG
>NW_008701244.1:0-671 GCF_000695815.1 Acanthisitta chloris
ACACAACTGTAGGATGCTCCTGGCAGGGAAGCTCTAACTCTCCTGCCACACAAACACACAGACAAGCACATCCAGCTAGAAGTTTCTACACATTTCCCTGAGCCAGAATTGGGGCCCGTCTGACCCCAAAGAGATGCAGCTCAGGATTAAATTAGCAGAAAATTATTTCCTCTTTTTATATAGAATTGATTTTCTTCCAGGATCTTAATCAGAAGTAACTTTTGTTTTATTATGGGGAGTTAAGCAATGCACTTTTTATTTTCATTTATCTTCTCACTCAAGGAAATTTCTGAACAAAATCTCCATTCAGCATCAAAATCTTAATTTAATCATTGCAGAAATTGCTTCTTTGGAGTTATCTAGATAATTTTTTGAAGTTAAATCTATTCATCAATTTTAACCTGAATTCCTGTTTGGTGAAACAAATAGCTGTTCATTTCATTTCAGACCATTACACATTAGTGAACCTTGAATGGCCTTGAAAAGAACTCCAAAAGTGCCCAAGGGAAGTGGGTTGGGTGCTGGGATGTGGAAATGCCACAGTGCAACAGTACTGAAATGATGCAAAATAATACATTATAATGGATAGACAGAGATTTTCATTCTTGTTTCCCCAAACTAACAAGATTAATATTACCAATCAAAGACAGGGGAGATTCAGACTGGATGTT
>NW_008701245.1:0-665 GCF_000695815.1 Acanthisitta chloris
CTGCCTGAAGCGTGTCCCAGTGACCTGGTGCAGCCTCACCAGCACTGGAGGGACATGCTGGTCTTTCTCCTTGTCAGAGACCATGCTCCTTGCTCACAATGCAGTGTGGTATTTTTCAGGGTATTTATGGCCATGTGAGCTGAAAAAACCAACAGCTTCTTCTCTATTCTTTAAAGGCAGCTCCCCTGTTTATGCAGTCCTCTCTATTGCATCTAACAAGAAGTGAAACCTGGGAAAACCCAGCTTAGCTAAAAACCAGTTGATCAGCAATATCTAGACAGAGCAGTGGATCTCCACTGCAGAATGCTTTGCTGTCCTTCCTCATCTTCTTTTCTGCTGTTGGAAAATCCCAAAGCAGTGAAAAGGAAGAGCTCTGTAAAGGTTCACAGCCATGGTTGACCAACACTCCTGGTAAAAATGATCACACTTTGGTTTTTTAGTTTAATTCTGAGCACGTTACTCATCTACATTTTAATTTCTACATAACAAATGATCTTGGTATCAGATGAAATAATTTCATAGCTTGGTGAAAGAGAAAAAGAAATACTGAATTTTTATGCTTCCATAAAAAGCCCCAACTTCTTGCAATTGAGATTTGTATAATTCAAATACATTACTGTGCATTACTATTTGCAGTCTTAAGGCATCGTATAGTATTTGTCTAA
>NW_008701246.1:0-675 GCF_000695815.1 Acanthisitta chloris
TTTCCCTACCCTGCTGCTTCCCACAATACCTACAGCAAGGCTAAAACCAGAGCACTGAAAGGTGTATTTTGCGCTGCTTTGGACTCTACACTTAGCAGAGAAGCCTAGGCTGTGGTTACCCTCAGCTGCACTTCCAAGACCTACTTAGGCCTCCAAAGCCACACAATTCTTATCAACTGGGGCTGCCCTACTAACTGAGTTTAAGAGCAAAGTAGGACAGCTCCTGCTGCTGTGGAATCCTTTAAATTCCTAGCACTGCTGGCAACATTTGTATGAGAGAAAGGTGTGAGCATATACTGCACACTGTACTGACAAGTTTTCCCAAAATTTATACTATATAATGCTTCCAGCTGAAAAAGCTCAGATGAAAAATGGGTACTGAGAGCTACACCACCTCCTGTGCTGTAGGGTCAAGGCTCTGATGCCTGCAGCAGCACAGGATCTTCTAGCCTCAGCTGGGAAGGCAAGAGAGGCTGCTCTTCATGTAGAAGTAAAGCTGCAAGAAAATCTATAGGTGCCTTGCCCTTAGAGATAGAGCTGTTCCACCACTGCCATCCAGATTATTTCCATTCTGGGCCATCAGACCACCAAAACACTTAACCCTCAAGTGGTTTTGCTTATTATCTCTCAAAACACATGACATAAGAAGGCGGAAACACTCAGTACCAACTCAGC
>NW_008701247.1:0-676 GCF_000695815.1 Acanthisitta chloris
CAAAGCAGAGACCTTCAGAGGAGGCCTTTGCATATGCAAACACATCCTTTGCCATATCCAGAGTAAACAGCAAGGCCAAGTGTTTTAACTGGGCTGTCTTAAGTGACACTCTTCATGCCAAAATTCAGGTTCCTATGTCTTAACTTCTCTGATTTTTATGCAAGTTAAGAGGAAAATGCTCTCTATCCCGACCAAAATCAGATGCCAACTGAACCAGTGACCTCCTTCACAGGCAATGGTCTCTTCTTCCCCAGCTCTCCCAAAGGTGCAATGTTTCTCTTCCTAAGTGAACTGATTCACAACTCGAAGTGCCCGTTTCCCACAGAGGGCTTTTTGGGCTCACTCAGGGACATCTGCAATGCCCATGTTTATGTGCAGAGTGATAAAACACCTGTTTTCAAACCTATCATCTTCCCAGACAGTGCTCACAGGATGTAAAATAAGATATGGGTCAGGTTGTTTGCAGGTCAAGGCTTCATTTGAGCTCAGTTGAACTTCTATTCCAAGTGATTTTGTGCTTGTTTCTGCTCAAATTGAATGGCGATAAGTGCCCACAGGGGTTTCATCACCTCTGTGTGAAGTCAGCAAGGCTGGTTGAGAAATCCCCATCTTGTTGACATGCAGCAAGTCATCACTAATGGGTACTCACTCACCCCTAATGCCAAATTTCTTCGGG
>NW_008701248.1:0-676 GCF_000695815.1 Acanthisitta chloris
GGATTTACAAGCCCTGAAAGCACCTGTGGAGCTGTAATGGGGAGGATGGGGCTGATTTCACCCCAAACAGAGTCACAAGTGTCTGTGGGCTGGGTGTCTCATGGGCTGGGAGGTTTGGGGTGAGACTTCCAGGGTGGGAATTTTGGGGTGGGTGCAGGTCAAATGGAGGTGTCACACTTCTCCCAGTCTCCTGCTGCTGATGGGCAGAGTTGGAAAGGGTTCTTTTGGCAAACCCACTTGTGGTCACCATCACAGCTATTCCCCTCCATGGTCATGTCCTTCAGCATGCCACAACCTTCGTCCAGCTCCTAGAGCTTCCCAAACCTGCACAGCAAAGAGTTTGTTGCCTGAGAGGAGCAAACTGTCCCCATCCTGCCAAAAAGGAGAAATGGGGAGTGTTCCCCTGCCCTGTTCCTGTGCGATTTCCCATGGACGTGCCCCAGTGTGGGAACAGTTGCTGCACTCACAGAGCTGTGAGGAGCACAAAGGAGCAGCAACAGCCAAGTTGGTGTGTGGGTCAGTGGGAGCTGCAGGGTCACCGTGCCCCATAACCAACCCCAACATGATCCATGACCCCAGTGTGCCCTGCAACCCCAACTCTTGCTCTGCAGAGCATTGCCAGAGGAGCATGAGAGCACTGCATAGACCCCAACAATGTGTGGACATGGATCAGAGC
>NW_008701249.1:0-667 GCF_000695815.1 Acanthisitta chloris
GTCAGAACGTTATGATTACTTTGCTCAACAAACAAGATTTGGAAAGAAGAGATATAACCATCATCCTGGAGTTACGTAAGTAAAATGTCCTTGGAATATGTTTTCTGTTGCAAATTGTAAATATAGATTAGTTTTTCTTCCTATCATTACAGCATAATGCTGCAGTGGCTGTGGCAACTGAAAATAAATCCATCATTTTTAGGCCTTGTTTTCCCGTTAAATAATCCATTATGAATGCCATATTCTTTAAGGGACTACATGGATCGTTTGGTAGATGAAGCAGAAGCCCTTGGTGGAGCAGTACATTCTTCAGCCTTAACATCTAATACTCAAACAGAAAGCATTCCTGATCAACAGCTAAGCATTCTGAACTCTATCACTGACAATGAGTTGACAGGTAAATCAAGGAAAAATACCAAACAAAAGCCACAAACTTTTGTTGCAACTATATAAGCAACTATTTAATTTACATTTTATGTTCATCTTTTTTCCAGCATTGACAAACAGTGTAGCTACAGTCTGCCACACTTCAGACGTGAACTGCCTTAATGATGCCTTTTCTCCTATGGACAACTTACCCCAAGCGCCAGTTAATCACGTGCCTGTTGGAACAGAAGAATTGATTAACTTGCCTAGCAATGGTGAAAGTGATTGTTTTAATTTATTT
>NW_008701250.1:0-677 GCF_000695815.1 Acanthisitta chloris
GGCACAGACTCAAGTTCTGTCAGGGGACACAGAGTGGAGATGGAGTGGACACGGGAGGACACAAGGATGCAGAGCTCAGGGATGTCCCCACCCTGGGACCCCGGGGGACACTGTCGGGAGCAGCTCTGGGTGGTTGCTGGGAAGCTGTTGCCACCCTGGGGACACCCCAAGCCTGAGCTCCAGCTGGGGACACGGAGGAAGGTGACACATTTGTGGCACGGCTAGGGAGGGTGGCAGTGCCAGGGGTAGGGTCAGGGCTGTCCCCTACCTGTCCCCCTGCCATCCACACTGGCTGTGTCATACTGTGCCCTGCCATTCCCTGTGCAAAGTGCCATGACATACCATTCCATGCCATGTTCCCTGTGTACCATGCCACACCATGCCATGTTGTGCCATGCCACTCCCTGTGTGCCATGACATTCTATTTCCCATGTGCTATGCCATTCCATGCCATGCCATTCTCTGTATGGCATTCCCTGTGTGCCACACCATGCCATCCTCTGTGTGCCATTTCATGCCATGCCATTCCATATGTGCTGTGCCATGCTGTGCCATTCTATGCATGCCATAGCATACCATTCACTATGTGCCACTTCATGCTGTGTCATTCCCTGTGTGCCATGCTGTGCCACGAATTGCCATTCCCTGTATGCCATGCCATGCTGTGCCATTCCATG
>NW_008701251.1:0-673 GCF_000695815.1 Acanthisitta chloris
AGACCCAAACATGCTAAAATGGTCCTTCAGTCAATATCCAGCTACATTTCCCCCTCCAAATGAAAAAAAAAAGGAGAAGAGTGATATAAAATTACTGTGGAGATGAGTGAGAGAGAGTCAGCCACATGAAAAATGCTGGTTTTGTGGAGAACATGGTGTAGCACTACTCTGTGGTCTAGGGTGGCTGCTTAATAAATGCCAGCACAAACCCTGCTGAAATCCTTTAAAAATGCTTCTTCTGCAAGACAAAACACCCTGTATACACACAGTGATAACCACACATTACAGAATGAAGCAAAAATGGATTGTATGGCAAAAGCCATCGGTTGTACCTGAAGTTTATACTTAATACTGTATGATAAAATATCTACAAAGTCACATAAATCACTGTGACATTCTAATCCAACCTCTATGATCTCTATTCAGAAATCACAGCAGCTGTCTTTAAAAGTGTCCTTCCCAACAGTAACAAACTCTGACCCTATTAATGAGATCAAAGCTTAAAATTACTAGATACTAGTCAATGGTAATTATTGTTCCATTACAATTAACAAAATGCAATCCTTGCACCCATGAAACACTTCTAATTTTATTAAGTTATAAAAGGATTGTTTTTAACTAACATATATATATGGATAGGAATTGGTCTTATTTGATGTACAGATATATGTAG
>NW_008701252.1:0-677 GCF_000695815.1 Acanthisitta chloris
TGCAGCCATGCCCATTTCCTCTGGAAGACACGTTTCTCAAGGATTGCTATCCCAGCTCCTAGAACAGTGAGCATGGGGAAGCACCAGAAAGAGGTATTGCATTCATGTCTGAGAGCAAAGAAGTCCATGGTCACACAAGCCTTAGAGAGTTGTCTTTTCCAGGGCACTTGCTGGGAGTTCTGTCACAAAAATTTACAAACAGGTGCCATGTTTCACATCTTCACACTGACGTCACTTCTCTGGTGACAGTTTACAGTAGAAGTTAGTCTTTCAGTTGGGGCTCACAGCTCCCAGACTGCCTGATGTACACCTACAGCACACTCCTGTCTTCTAGCCATGTGGCAATACAGAACAAGGTGAATTCAGGCAGGCACAAGACTTCCTGAATTTTCAGCAATGTTTTCAGGTTAGTCTGTTTGCTCCTGTCAGAAAGACTTTGCTTCCCAACTAGTACTTGGATTACTTTGCCTAAATCACAACAGGCTGCACTTCTTTCAACACCTGATACATCAAACAGGTATCAAGGCACATATACAGGAACCACTTCCATAAGTTTCTGTAGGACACAGGGAAATTAGACAGCTGGATACATATTTTACCATTGACTGCCAGGTCACTCCTTTGTGCATGCTCTGCAGGCAACACAGCCTGTCTCCAGAGGGTGTGTGCTCCCATCC
>NW_008701253.1:0-675 GCF_000695815.1 Acanthisitta chloris
CAACCACACCTGCCCTCGTCTCTGCTGGGTGGATTGGGTTTGAAGCACAAATTCACTGAAATAAAACCTCTGTTCCTGAGACAACCACAAACTCAAATTTTACTTCTTTGTCTAATAGAAGGAAGGATGACAGAAGGATGCAAAGCCAAATGGAAGGAGGGAGCTACTCTGAAGTTACTGCATACATTCATAGGACCAGAAATGGGTCATTTCAAACAGGGTGACTAGAAGCCACTGTTGAGGGCAGGGCTAGACTGCAGTATTGCCAGTTCTGTGTGGTCATGGATCAGGTTTCAGAAAACCATAAGGCTGGCTTAAAATCAGAGGGTATCTCAGAAAATATGTATTTGGGGTTTTTTGAATTTGCTTCTTTTTGTGTCATCCTTTATAGCATGTTCTGCTTCATATTTTTATCTTCAAACATAAGGGAAAGAAGCTTACAGCTTCTCAATCAATTAATTTTCTGATGCTGACAGCTGGGACCTTGAGGAAAGCTTCCAAATACCATCAAAGAAACTGTGAGGGTTGGAAGCTAATATTGATACAGTAATCCTCTCTACTTCCTTCAGCTGATTTCCACAGGGGAGGCTTTGGGCCCCATGCTCTTTCTGATATTGACTGTGATTTATCTGTTGCCTCTCAGGTAAGGCAGAGGTGCTATTCAAGCACTCTTTC
>NW_008701254.1:0-677 GCF_000695815.1 Acanthisitta chloris
GGTTTGTTGCTGCCTGAACACCAAGACCCTCATCAGGTAGGTGACTGCAGGGTCTCTTTGAGGACACCTGCCCACTGGGGTTCTCTGCTCAGAGCCCATCACTGTGGACTCACCTAAATGACAAACTGCTGGAAGTATCCATGCATATAATTAGACCATAGGAGATGCCTGGAAAAGTCAATAAAAGACCAAATAGGATTCCAGGATCCCAGAACATGTGGAATGTTGAAGTAAGTTTTCAAAGGTAGAGCAGACACCAGAAAGGTGCCTTGATGCTGCAACAGGGACCTGAGATCCTCTCTGTTGGGGGAATGTGACCTTCCTTAGAAAAGTAAGGAGATACTTTCCCAGAGCAGTATGGAGATTTCCCATCATTTCAGGCTTTCAGCAATGCCAAAGACTGATTGCTGTTCCCATTTCTGGGCAACAAGACACTTCCCCTGACCTGGTCCTTGGGCTGGTGCTTCACTGGGTAGGGGTGGCAAGTGTGGGGCTGGTTAGTGTCCATGCAGGGAGTCGTGGGAATGGGCACTCCAAAGTTGAGCTGGGAGGACTTTCCTGTGCCTAGGGAAGCAGAAGTGACTGGACAGGGTGTGTGGGGCATGTGTTTCACACATGAATGCTGAGGGAGTAAAAGTCCTTTAGTTTCATACCTTCCAGTGGAAATTTTATATCTG
>NW_008701255.1:0-676 GCF_000695815.1 Acanthisitta chloris
ACATTGCTTTTCTAATCCCTGTTTAGTTAGGGCAGAATACTGAAGGGTTTTAATGTGAACCTACCCATTTCAAACTTCAGAAATGTTTGTTCCAAATAATATAAATTACTGGGCCCAAGCATGGACAATGATTTAAAAAGGCATGGGTTTAAATTAACCAATTTATGCCTGTGTAATAACCCAGCATAAATGTGCTCAGAGTGCAATGCTGCCAGGCAAGGCAGCTCTTGGAAAAGGGTTCTACAGTGGGACTGAAAATTTACTCTCTAGGATGCAGAGATAATTCAGAGCTCCTTTAAAGGCTCGTTCTGTAAAGAGGTAAGAAAATTGCAACTTCTACATGCAATTTGTTTATGAAATATAGTAGCTGGGAGCATCTTAGGGAAAAAATATCTACACAAATGGATTAGGACGTTGGAGATGATTCACATAAATGTCTTTTTTCCTATTCAGCTTAATTAACTTCAGAGTAGATGAATTCTTATTGGTGTAGTGGAAAGAAAATGAAAGCAGTGTCAAGAGAAAATCTCCTGCATGCAACTGCTTGGTATATCCCAATTTTGGATGTTGTAAAAGCATGAAATTTTTGCTCATTAAATTTTAAAAGCTTTCTGACTTCCTAGAATTATAGCATGGAGTTGTAAATGTTGTGTGAAATGAAATGTACTTCCCTACA
>NW_008701256.1:0-660 GCF_000695815.1 Acanthisitta chloris
GCTAGGAAAGGCCTCATGTGCCCTCCCCTCCAAGGAGGCTCTGTGAGAGCTTTGGCATGTTTGTGGGAGTCATCTACTTCATTCTGTCTTTGTGATACAGAAGGTCAATTATCCTATTCCACTCTTCCACTTCTGACTTGCTTTCTTTTAGATTGTCTAATTGCTTAAGGTAGATGAGCCAATTTAAAGTGGTTGGACCCTGCTTCTACTTGCTGCTTGGTGTGTCTGTTTGAGATGGGCTTCTGTGTTCAGCTGGAAGTTGGGCTGGATCTTTATTAGGTATATCACTGGCTCAGAAAGATATATACTAGATTCAAGGCTGCTCAAATATTATTATATTATATACTAGATGCAATCCCAGTCTCCATCCCCAGGATTCTTAGCAGTGCAAAACCTGCTGTTTTCTGAGACATCTCATGAGAGCCCAGTTGGGTCATTAGCTGAGTCCCAGTCTTGGTCCCCATAGAAAATATAGCAAAACACAGTTGAAGGTAATATCCTGCTCAGGACATGCAACTGTGCATAAGAATGAAAGATGCCAGGGTAGTTGGATGGCAGTGAGTGTAGTTGTGTGATTGTATCTGTGGAGCAGGTTACTGGTTTTGGTGGGGGGTGGATGCCAGTGGTGCAGATTACCAGTGGTTATGGTAAGTCTGTGGG
>NW_008701257.1:0-668 GCF_000695815.1 Acanthisitta chloris
AAAAAATTGGTTACTTCTCACAGTAGTTGTTTCTCATTTTTCAAATGAGAATTTACTGAGTGATCTCTCTCTGTGGCTTTCAGAAAATTAGGTATCACCAGAGCTCTGATCGAACTCAGTAGGAACTGGAGATAGCAGGTGAGGCAAGAGCTGTGGGGTTTGAGATGTAAGAAAACTGGGTTTGTTCTATAGTTATAATAGTGCTGTAACTGGCTATCAGGACTGTGCCTGCATCTGTATTCAGTGCATGAAATCATTAATTGGGTATCCAGGGGATGCAGGAACTCCCTGGTTCTTTGTCTGCATAGAGGAGATAATGGAGTAGTTAGCGTGTGTGTACCTGACAAGACTTCCAGCCACTTCACAGAGAGGTATTTGACTGATGGCTTCAGGATGTTTCCAGGTGGGAATTTTGCTCGGTTCTCAAGATTCCCCTGCCAGCTCCTGCTGGGGTTAGTCCAATTTGTGTGTTTAATTTATTGCCCTGGGTGGAGTGTCCTGGAGAGTTCCTGCTGCAGAAGAGGGCAAATTGAATATAAGTAAGATCTTTGTATATAGTCTATAGAAACTGTTCCTGTAGGTGTGAAAATGGTCATATAGATTTAGAATAAAAGCAATGGATTTATGCATGTCCTGGAGTGGTTATGTTATGTGAGACCATGAGCCAG
>NW_008701258.1:0-669 GCF_000695815.1 Acanthisitta chloris
AAAAAAAAAAAAAACCACACCAAAATAAAAGAGTAGTTCCAATGCAGATCTCAGCTGGCAGAAAATGACACTTACATGTTAAACTGCAGGTTTAGAAAGAAGGCCTGGATCACTGAAATATATACACACTTCAGCCTATCCTGCCCTATCATGGGCAGGAAACCATGAAATTCTGCTTTACAGCCTTAGGACACTTGAAATTTCCAAGTGTAAAAGATGAAAACCTTACAAAATCTTACAAAATGTTCTGGACCACAAATGAAAATAACTATGCAGCAACATAAATTGCTTTGCACCAAGTGGAAAGGAATCTAATAGCTTAGGTGGATCAGAGATGCACAAGAGAGTTTACATAGCCTGGACCTGGAAGGGGGTTGTGCTCTCTCACCTGTTAGCTATACTCCACACATTGCAGCACCAGAAAGGATCAGAGAAAAACGTGAAAAAAAAAAGCTCCACACTACAGTCAAAAGAAACGGTACACAAGTACATTATCCTAATTTGTCTCTGTCAAGTTTGATCCATAAGGTGATTATCTCTGTCATTTCCAAAGCCTCACTCCATTAACTGGGGAAGGTATTTGAAGTTAGAGCATTCACTTGCATCAAAGATTTAAAGAGGGGGACATTATCCTATAGCCATAGTCAAGTCATTCAACTAGTCAAAAAC
>NW_008701259.1:0-673 GCF_000695815.1 Acanthisitta chloris
AAAAAAAAAAGGAAAAAAAAAAGCAGAAAACATTTCAAATATATTAAAGTGATTTTTTTTCCAGTAATATAAAACATGAAATTCCTTATAACATGATAGTATTTTACAGTTTTATGAAGCTTTCTATTGTGACTTTTATGGAATCAAAAGATGAAGATGATGAGATATTTTAGCATTTATATTTTTCAAAATTAAATGTATACTGAAAATAAAGTAACTTTATGCATTTATGGGAGTTTGTGTCTGTTTTCCCTCATTATGACTGAGTCGAGCCCTGTGGCGATGGGGGGGAATCTCCTCAGGACCTCAGTGTTGGACCCACTGAGGAATGGTTTGGGATGCCTGAGGGAGCCATTGGATCTGGAGGATTGCAAGGAGCTCCTGGAGCAACACAGCATCTCCCTGTCCAACCTGCAGACAGGTAAGGACGAGCCCAGTGTGCCTGGGCTTCTCCACAAACCCTCAGAGTCTGGGCTGAACCTTGTCATGACCAAATTTGCATGTTGAACTTGTTCCTTGGCCAGGAATAACTATCAGTGACTACGTGGGACTGTGGGAACAGCAACCACCGCAGCCTCTCTGGCTCCACCGGCATTATGAGTGACCACCCCAGGCTTGGCTGGGTCTGCCCATGTGGGCACTGGGGGGAAGAGCCAAGAGGAAAACACTTGCT
>NW_008701260.1:0-672 GCF_000695815.1 Acanthisitta chloris
AGGAATCCTGGTATGGTTAGCAGATGGTTCCCATTTGCATGAAAAATGTCACCTTTGGAGACAGAATACCAGACTAGATTGTCTTGGGTTTGATCCAACTGGGAAATCCCAATATTTCCCATTAGATATGCAGCTTAAATGCTGAACAAATGCTTTGTCTCATTACTGAAGGAGGAAAAAGAGAAGTGAGATTTACAGACTGCACAGAAATACAGAAACTAAAGTGCTCTGCAGCCTTCCTTCTGCAGCAGTTTAATTTAAGAAGTGCAGGATTAATCAAACAGGAGAGCAGCTGGATTTATAGGTAGTATAAACCGTTCTCAGCCAAGATTTTAAAGACACTCCAAGTTCATGGGCACAATCCCTTGCAGCTTTTTTTGCATGCAACAAGTGCAATTGACTTGAATTGAGTGTTTTTGGCAGACAAAAACAACTGTTGCTCAAAGTTTATGTTTAACAATGAAGAAGAAATAGCTTTAGGCAGATTGTATGGCAAGAAAAAAACCCCAGCATACAAACAAAATATGTTGCAATGCTAAAAATACTGTTTTAAAAATATCTGAGAGATGTGATGCAATACTTCAATTAATACCAAGAACTTGTATAACAGCTTAGTTGTAAAATTATGGAAAAGCAAGAACTAGTAGGAATCTCAGGGCAAGAAGATTTCTG
>NW_008701261.1:0-669 GCF_000695815.1 Acanthisitta chloris
GGCACAGCTCAGTGGGATCCAACAGTGAAACCCTGTCACACCTTGTTTCCTCAGAGCAGCTGGCAAAGCTCCTAGAGACCAATGCCCCACATGCATCTCCAGCCAGAGACTCCTCCAGGCTGGAGCTGCAGCTCCACAGACACCCTGAAAGGGAAGGCCACGTGCCACAACCACAGTGTGCAGCTGCAATAGGCACCAGGGGAGCTGCTTTGGATACCCCTAACGGACAATACCCAACTCACTGAAACTGCTGCTTGTCCTACTTCACTTAAAACCCCACTTTTCAAGCCTCAAATCCAATTCAACTATTTCTAGCATCAGCTAATACATTTTTCCCTTTTGGAGAAACTCCAACCCACTGAAGTTCTCTCTCTTCTCTGCATTCAGCCACCATTTCTCCCATCCTCAGCAGCACCATAGGCCAAAGCACCAGCCCCTCAGCCAGGCTCTCCCAGCAGGTTGCCAGAGGCTCTGCAGGGCAGTACCCACCCGAGGGTGTCGGCAGGCGTGGATCTGAGTGTGCCTGTCTGTGGTCACATGGCACAGGATTTCGGGCATGTTCCTGAACATATGGAGCTTGTTTGTGTGCACCTAGACAAAGGCAGAGTTTGCTCTTGGTTAGCTCAATGTGCTTTTGTCAGGCTGCAGCTGGAGCAGCTGTACAGATGT
>NW_008701262.1:0-671 GCF_000695815.1 Acanthisitta chloris
CCAAGTCACTTCCCATTGAGCCAAACTTGCATCCTGCAGGCTTACTGGTGTGTGATGGTGAAGGCTGAGAAGGTTCCCTTCTGCTGTCATTGAGGCTGGGACAGGCGTTTCAAGCAGAGCTGCCAAACTGTGCACTAGCAGGTTTTGCATGAAATTTGCAGCATTTTGAGGGTGACATTTACAAGAAGGAGCAGCTCCCACTGAGAGACAAACTCAGCAGAAGGGCGAGGTTCTGTTCTCCACAGAGTCACAGCACACCAGCAGCACGTCTCCCTCTGAGTTTTTGCCAGCATGCTGATTTGGGAAATAAATACATGGTCTGGCACACCAGCCTTGCAAGTTGCTGAAACCTTGATGAAACTGATGCCAGCTGTAACGCAAAAAGCTTCAGAACTTTTTCCTTTTATCCAGGCTGTAACAGTCGTGCAGTCACAGCTCCAGATGACATTGTGCCTCTTCTGATCTCTTGAGCTGTGGCTTCAAGATGGAGAGCTCAGTCTAGCACAAAGTCTGCCAGCAGGCCTCCAGCTGCTTTCTCTTCTTTCAGACACTTATGCAAACGTTTACCAGGTTTTCAGCTTTGCTTGTCCTTAGTCCCTCAGCCCACTACTCCTTTGGGTACAAAAAGCTAATAATTGTATATAATTTTGTAGTTTGTACTGCTTGATGCC
>NW_008701263.1:0-678 GCF_000695815.1 Acanthisitta chloris
TTTGAAACCACATAAATCACTGCAGAAAGAATCACCTTGTGGGGTCAGTGCAAGGAATCCAATTCACCACTGGATCAGGGATATCCTCCAGGTAGGGGTAGATGGATTCTCTTGTGAATTGCCAGCCGTAAATGGCATCTTCAGGAGTCACAATGATGTGGGCACCCTGTCACAACAGGCTCCGTTAAGAACTCACCCAGCAACATATAACCAGGAGCATCAGCAGGAGCAGAAAACACTAATTAACAGCTCCCACAATACACCTGGTACCTTCTGGGCAGCTTCCTTGATGGCCCCTTCCAAGACATCCATGTTTCTGTTCATCAGGGCCAAAGCATCGCTCGGAGAAATGGGCTCGTCGGTGGGGTCTGGCAGGATGACTGCATGCTCGTAGACAGCGGCAATGAAGGTGTCGGAGGCAAGGGCCTGGAGGACTGTGAGTGCCAACACTGCAGCATGCAGGAGAGGCTGGGCAGGGAGCATGGCTGGTGCCTGCAGCTCCTGGATCGAGAATGGGGAATACAAACCAGAGAGAAAGAGGAGGAGTAAAGACTAAGAAGTTTGCTTTGGAAATAGCAGTCTGTAATCTGAGAAAGTACAATATATTTCTGCCAACAACCAGGACATTTATTTATAGTAAAAAGTCAAAGAAACATTTCTAGGAATTGGATCTTATTT
>NW_008701264.1:0-672 GCF_000695815.1 Acanthisitta chloris
CAGAGCTTCTTACCTATCACACTGGTTCTGTGTGTTGATTTGGTGTGGGAACAGCAAAGGCACAGCTGAAATCCTCTATTCCAAGCAGTGCTCCAAAGAGGAAAAGGAGACATTGCTGGGGTTTCATTGCCTTGGTTCTACCCTAGAAGGAAAGTTATATTTGTGATGCCTCGAGGCAAAGTCCCATCCCACACGAACAAAAGGCTGAGGCTAAGATCACATCCATTTCATCTCAGTGCTGCTCCTCCTGCTCCCCACAGATGCTTAAGTCCCTGACACTGTGTCTTCAGTGCTCATATGTCACAGTAAATGATTCATTAAAAATGCAGAGACAGATTGATCTTGGAAAGAGGAGGGGGGGGAAGAAGAGATCTGGAGCTCAAGGCGAAAGGAAAATAGAAATGAGGAGCCAAGAGGTGGCAAAGGGAAACACTCCCCAAAATTCACATGAGAAAGGCATGAAGAAAGACATTTAAAAATCAAGAGGAGACAGCAACTGTGCTGACATTTAATATGTCTACTTGGGATAAAACTCATCCCTTTACAAGCAATAAACCAACAAAGCCCTCGGAGCATTTGGCATCAAGTACCTCATAAAAAAATGGTTGGCAATTTCTCCTAAAGTCTGTGCAGCATTTGCACCAAACCTGAGATTTTTAAGTGCAATTAAAT
>NW_008701265.1:0-672 GCF_000695815.1 Acanthisitta chloris
AATTATATTTATAAATTATATTAAAACATAATACTTGAGTGGACAAATAGTAAGTTGAGTCCATTGTAAAAGGTTTAAATGAGCTTCTTGATGCCTTCTGTCACTTTTTTTCTAGAGCCTGAAGACCCTGATAAAAATTCAAATATGATCTTATTAAAAAAATATTTTTTGGGATACATCTACTCTACCAAGGTACTAAGGCAGTGGATTTTTTGCTGCTTGACTGCTGCTTCTGTCATTTTTGCTGAAGTTCATGTCAGATCTCATGGAATCTTTCCAGTGATTTTTGAGATATGTCTTTTTTTAATTGCTTACAATGGGATTTGTGTCTTGGACGTGTTGTTCCACTTACAAACAAGGAATGAGTGTCCTCAGAGCCTGGCTGGTCACTGTTTCCTCCACATGGTGATGTGGTGGTATTTTTAAAAGCAGATTTTGCCCATCTATGAAGGTAAAATCTGTTACAACACATGTAATGTAGTAAGGATAACAAGAACCCAAGTCTGCTGATACACTCATCCACACAGAAAAGGCATTGTAGATCCTGCAAGAAATTCCCTTGGCTTTGTGTGCTGAAATGTATCTGCTGACAGTAGCTTTATCTCTGGAGCTCTTAGGTAGTCATTAAAATGATTAATCCTGATCCATTTAGGGTACCGAATCCCATAAACT
>NW_008701266.1:0-678 GCF_000695815.1 Acanthisitta chloris
TCTGTGCTGTTCTGGAATTACAGACAAACTACATTCTATGCCTACTGTAGCTAGCTGTATCTAGCTTTTCTTGAATTTCACAGTAAATTACTAGTGTGAATAGATGAAATGGAGCATATTCAGAAGAACTTGTACATTTTTCAAATGCACCAACAAACAGAATTTTGCACACTATGAATGCCCAACATTCTAAGTTTATACCTGTAGCCATATGAAACCTAACGAAATTCTCAAAATTGTCTTTTTGTAGATTCAGAATTTCCAATCTTTTAGAAACTTGCAATATTTTCCTTCCTTTTTTCCTGCTCTCAAGACACTTAGCCTTCAATCACAAGTTCTTTGTCTTCCACTGATGACAACGGGTGAAGTCCAAGACCAACATCCAACCCTCTACTCACTTCAGCAGATTTTGGGTAAAGTTATGAACCTCTTACAAACTGGGCAGCTTAGTTTATCTCAGTATCTTTCCTATTGAAAATGAAGGTGCAGAACATCTACAGTATATGTGAATTCTGCAGGTTTTCCAGGCTTTCATGATGCCACTTGCACAGCCACGTTCAGTCAAACTGTATGGCAAGTATTGAACTATTTAGTAACTAAGTTTGATACCAAGTTACAAGCAAAGTTAAAAATACATTAAATTTATCAAAGAATTCACAGAATCACAGAATGGGTAAG
>NW_008701267.1:0-679 GCF_000695815.1 Acanthisitta chloris
TTTTTTTCCTGCTTACTAAAATAAACCCCCCAAAAAGTATACTTTAACTAGTCTTCTGTTTTTAGGAGAAAAATTAGGAGCAAAAATAGAAGGGTGCTGAAAGGCACTTAACCTTGTGTCTTTCTTTGTGTTCCTATGTGCTTGTTTCATTTTTTATTTTTTGTTTTAGTTCTGAAGTGGAGGAGTAAAGATCATCCTACACAACAGGAAATGTACATTGAAACTTAAATGACTCTACATGCCATATGAGTTCAACAAGTCCAAATCCTTAATGACAAAGCACCAGCTGCCTTGCTGTGGAAAATTTCCTGTTGTTAGAACTTCAGGTTGCTGTTATTTAAAGAAAAAAAACCATTTTGTTCTCGAACTTCTCATATGTCACTAACAATAAGGGAAATATTTTAAAGACAACAACCAAAATCAAATTAACAAAATAACACAGTTTTATTCCACTCATGCATTCCTGGCAAAGAACGGTGAAAGACATATTTTTAACAAATAAAAATTCAGAAATCAGTATTAATGCTGTCTTGCTTGTTCAAAGTGATATGATTGTACAGAAGACAATAAACTGCTTAAGTTCAAGAACTGCATTTACTACTATATTGAGCAGTAAATGAAAAACTTCTAAGACAAATTACCAAACAATGAAGACATTACATAAATTTTACCAATACTG
>NW_008701268.1:0-680 GCF_000695815.1 Acanthisitta chloris
ATCCCAGTGCCTCCCAGTGCATCCCAGCAACCTCCAAGACCAGTTGTTCCCACTCCCCAGTGCCTCCCAGTGCTTTCCAGGGCATCCCAGCGTACCCCAGCAACCTACGACATCAACTGCTCCCACTCCCCGTGCAACCCAGTGGTTCCCAGTGCATCCCAGCGCCTCCCAGTACCCTCCAACGTCAGCTGCCCCTGCTCCCAGCGCCTCCCGGTGCCTTCCAGTGCCTCCCAGTGTATCCCAGCAACCTGCAACACCAGCTGTTCCCACTCCTCAGTGCATTCCGGTGCCTCCCAGTGCATCCCACTGCCTCCCAGTGCATCCCATTACCCTGCAACACTGGCTGCCTCCTGCTTCCCAGTGTCTCTCAGCGCATCTCAGTGCATCCCACAGTCTCCCAGTATCCTCCAACGCAGACTGCTCCCTGCTCCCCAGTGCCTCCCAGGGGACCCCAGTGCCTCCCATCACCCTCCAACGCTGGCTGCCTCCTCTTCCCAGTGCCTCCCGGGGATCCCAGTGCCTCCCAGAGGATCCCAGTTCCTCCCAGCACCCTCCAACGCTGGCAGCCCCCACTCCCAACTGCCTTACAGTGCCTCTCAGGGGATCTCCCAGTACCCTCCAACGCTTACTGGTCCCTGCGCCCTACTGCATCGCAGTGCATCCCAGTGCCTCCCAGCACC
>NW_008701269.1:0-680 GCF_000695815.1 Acanthisitta chloris
TTTTTTTTTCAAGGGAGTGTTTAGGAGAGAGAGGAGCAGCAAGAAAATAAATGAAACAATAGACTATTGTCTATGAAACAAGTGACATATTTAAAAATTTTCTAAAAACCCTGGGTAAATATTCTGAATGGTAGCATATGGTGACATACCCAGTACCTGATCACTGCTCTTACATCCAGGTGGACTTACATTCAATTAGCACAAATTGCCATCACACCTTCATTTTGCTCTGAAGAAACATCCAAGAAAATACACCTGATAGGGAGGAAAAGTTAAGTGTTTCTGTTGATGATGATGTCAACAGTTTATAGAGTAGTATCACCATCCTTTTTACAGAGGGAATTAGCTCCAAGAGTTGAACTCTTCTAAATAATAGATTCCTTCCAAACATCCATTTAGGAAATTAACTGCTTTTGTTTGTCTGAAGGATCAACAGCCTCTCACTAAAATTAAAGTTTTTGATGTTTTCAGGAGCCTTCTGTCCTCCCCCTGAAAGCAGTAAGCAAAGGAATGTGTACATTACTTGTAAGCAGAAGTCTGTTTATATAGGTGCTTGTTATTAAATTCGGAAACCTAACTCTGGGAACAAAATCTTATGTGTTTGCTTTAAATATTGGTGAATATATTTGTTGTTTGATTATAATAACTTTGCTTTAGCCCTGGTCAATATTTCTCTCACC
>NW_008701270.1:0-678 GCF_000695815.1 Acanthisitta chloris
CAAACCATCACCAAACAGGTCCCAATACTGTAAAATGTATTTGTTGATTTAAATTATTTACAGAACATCATGTGCAAATAACTCTTGGCATTAAGCTATGCACAAACTGATTGCTGCTAGTTCATTTATTCAAAATCAACCCATTTACATGGGGCAGATGTCACATTTCCTACTCTCTCTCTGCCTTAGAATAATTCTTAGAATCATTTTTTATACTATTATGAAGTTGTCATTCATTTTCAGCCAATATCTTGCAACTGATACTGGGTGCTAAATATTCCTGCCAGTAATTTAATTTAGTATATTATTTATGAAGAGCAAGTGCAGAGAGGGTATACAACCAGCCTTGAAAAGAAATGGTTGAGAAACCCAAATGAATATGTATGAAAAATACTTCACTGCAGCTTCCCAGCTTTGCAGCAATTCCAACCTCTCTATACACTTTTGGTGGTGTTCTCCAGACTTGAAGGACTCTACATTTGACTGAGCAAAATATGTTCCTCTTGTAAGGAGCCCTGGAAGCAAGTGCTGTAGGAAAGGGGAAGGTTCACAGCCTTGGGGCAGGCTGTGAGGAGATGTGCAGTAGTTAACTGTCCCAATGGCATTAGTCTGGAGTAGCACAGCTGGGACAGAGTGTACGCTGAAGGAGCTGGGGCAGATGTGCCTGCACATGGACCT
>NW_008701271.1:0-678 GCF_000695815.1 Acanthisitta chloris
TATTTTTATCCTGATGGTTTTCTTGTATCATGTGAGTGCAGGTGGGCTGCAAGTTACTGGCCACTGAAAATACTTACCGAAACAGAGTCCATTCAGGTCCAACACCTGGAGGCTGAAGACAAATTTCGCAAAATGCAGGTCATGGATCAGAATGGATTTCAAGACCAACTGGAGGATATTCAGGTATTAAACCCCTGACAATGAACTGTCCAGAGAAGGGGGCCTTGAAGCTCCTGTGGTCAGCCAGGTGGGAAACTTTCTGATGAGATTTTAGTCAGATGAGTTTGCAGGTCAATGTGTTCTTGGATCAAAAATTATCACGCCCTGCCTAGTTTTATTGTTGGCTTTTAATGAAGAGCTTCATTTTTGTGTGAAAGACAATACTCTGCAGAAATACTGATTTTTCAGTGGGAAGATGTTCATCAAGATACAATGTTCTAATTCTTGGTGCTCAAGCAGCATGTGCAACTCCTTTTTCTTTCTTATGTACTCAGTTCCCTGTAGAGCATCTCCTATGATGCGCTGCCATCAAGGGGGAAAATACAGCATTCAGCCATGGAACTCATCTCATGGGAAAAGACCCTGAAATAATAGCAGAGTTTTGGAGCTGAGATACCTCTGGTGTCTGCTAAAACTGTCTGAATTTTATTTTTTCCACAGAAACTCCTAAAAAAAAAA
>NW_008701272.1:0-676 GCF_000695815.1 Acanthisitta chloris
GTCTGATTTTGGTTTTGATGTCCTTCTTTATTCACACAGTAAGAGAAGTTAGACTTGAGCTTTATTGCACTGCACACTTTAACATCTTCTTTTAAGTTGTACTCCATTCAACCAGTTGAAAGGACAAAGCCCATTTCAATGCACTGGCAACAACTTGGCACCTGAAGAGTCTCTACAAATCTGTGCAGCTGTTTGTTGAGGACTCAGGTAAGTTACTACAGCTTAGGCAGCTGCTATCATGTTGTTTGAGCTGCAATAAACAACCAGGTGTGTCCCCTGGCCACGCTGCAGCCAGGACACAGGGCATGTGAGACTCTGCAGCCAAGGCAACCAAACTGTTTAGCCCCATGCCTTCTGCCAGTGAGGCTTTCTTTGGGCACAGGGACAGCCAGCACTTGACAGCTTGCTTGCATGTCTGAGAACTGGCAATGCCTACTGCTGTGCAAACTGGTATTATTTTGGCAGTTTTAACCACCACCAAAAAAACCCCATAAAAATTCAAAAAGTGTAAACTACAATTTTCAGTTAAGAGGAAAGCAAGGCTTGTAGTTGGCCTATTCCTAAGTTTTTGCTGCTTCCTTTTTTCTCTTTTCAATTTCATCCATTAAATTTCTTTAATTTACTATTGTTCTGCTTTTAGTAGTTACATTTGTCTTATCTTTGCAAGAGTTAAACT
>NW_008701273.1:0-675 GCF_000695815.1 Acanthisitta chloris
GAAGATCAGGAAGAAATGCGGCATTACCTCTTCATGAAATCTGCAAGAGAGGTTGTGTCAGACTCTAAAATTCAAAATTCTTGACTGCATTGTCCTCTTAAAGAGTGTTTTAATAAAAAATAGTGGAGATATTTTAACCATTGGTTTACTTTCTTGTCACTTTCTAACTTGCTGAGAAGGGAACTGAAAAACTAAGCGCTATTCATTAGATAGTTCAACCATCAAATGTGTTTTTCCTTGTCTTTTATGTCCCAGAGTATTGTCCCAGACACTGAGTTACACCTGGGAACCTTACTGAAAGATTTTGTGCCAAATTCCACATAATTTCAGACACATTCTCAAACTTTGAGTCCTACTCACTTTTGTATCACTCTATGTAGTTTTGGGGAGATTTTTAATGGTACAAAACTGAAGTAACGTAAGGACCTAGCATCGTTTTAAGGCCACGAGAAGTTAGTGCAACAAGGGGGTTGTCTGCAACGCCTGAGTAAAATGGTCCCATGCAATGTAGTGCAGACAAAAGACATTTATGAATAATAGAAAGAGTATGATAATACAAAAATTAAGGCCCAGATTAGATTCTTAGGGACAGAGGTGGGGAGGAGATTAAGTTGCATTGTTAGAAGTGCTGCAACAACTCCAGCAAGTCGGCAAAAACCTCTGCTCTCTCCATTT
>NW_008701274.1:0-680 GCF_000695815.1 Acanthisitta chloris
TTTTGGGAAGGGATCAGCTCTTTTCCCAATGTTAGAAAGGGATCACCTCCTTTCCCTGTGCTGGAGCAGAGCTCATCCCCCCCAAAATCCCACTCTGGATATAGTTTATTCCCAGTTTGCAGTATTTTCCAAGGAATCCCACCCCCTTTGGGGGTAGGATCAGGATCCCCTCCCTGTATCCCACTCATTCCAAGGTATTCCAAGGACAAGCTGTACCTGCAGGGAAGGATGAGATGTTTAAAGGACAAAGTCCTTCCTGCAGCCTCCAGGGGATATTCCTGGAGGTTGGATGTTGATTCCCAGTTCCCGATGGGGGAGGGAAGGGAAGCCCCAGTGACCTACATGGAGGAACATCTGGAGCAGAGGAGAAATTCAGCCCAGATTCCTGGAAAGAGGTGGAAGAGCTCAAAGGGGATTAGGGATGTGTAGCCAGACATTATCCTCCAGGCACAGTCGTGTCTGGCCCAGGGGAATGAGCAGGAATCAGCTCTGGGATGACACTGGAATTCTCTGTCTGTCCCAGGAATCCTGGAATTGCTCTGGGAATAAAAGGAGGAAGGACAGAAAGGAGTTCAGTCAGACCCATATGGTCATTTTATCCATCTCCCTTAGGATGATCCTTTAGTCACCCTCTTTAATTACATTCTCTGCATAAATCACAGGGAATTCCTTCCCAAAAT
>NW_008701275.1:0-678 GCF_000695815.1 Acanthisitta chloris
GTCCTGTCAGCAAAAAACATATAGAATACACAAAAATTGTCAGTACGTTTATGAGCAACATCCCATTCATGTATGAGGTGCCAAGAAAAAAATACATGTGGAGTTATTTCCTGGATTATTCAGTCTCCCCTGATTCCAGCCCTCCATTTCTGCACATTTGCTTGTCAGTGCCACAATGCCTAGACTTTGCTAGCCCAAACTCCAGCTTTGCACACTGGTTTGTTAGTTAGCACAAACTCCCCTCACAGGAGAGGTTATGCTGGGACTTGCTTTCACAACCATGTGGAACTGACACAGTGCATTGGTACTCCCCTTTCCCCCAGACAGCCACGTTCTACAAAGAACATGCTCTTCTGTGGCTGTAGTGAATATTTCCAATGTCACTGTTCACCAAATGGAAATATTAGAGCACAGAGAGCTGTGACTTGCCAGTGGTCACATAGAGCAGCACTAGGGAGGCAGGAAAAAATGCAGGATTTCAACAGTCAGAGATGTGACTTAGCCATTTTCCAAGGCTCTTTTACCACAGCACATAGAGCCCACGTGCTCCCATGTGCACCCACCCCTACAAAGCTGCATGTAACGGCTAATTTGGTAGGCACAACCCTGGCATTTGTCAGGAGCTGGAACAAGAATAGGATACACAGAGAACTCATGCAACTCCCTTTTGCTAGTGCT
>NW_008701276.1:0-670 GCF_000695815.1 Acanthisitta chloris
GCCATAATGTTATTATAGTTGTGTATATTTGTGTAGAGGAGAATCTTAGGTGTCTCAAAGAGATCCTTTTTCAGGCCATTGCTGCACATAACTAGTAACTACAGCCATTTCCTCACCAGTCCTCCCCCTTGGAGCACAAACAGCTTTGGTTGCTAATTTTTAAAGCAGGGAAGGAATCCCCCAAAGACAAACACATCTCTCCTAATGAGCAAGGAAAGCATGTGTTGAGTTTCTGTTCCTTTCTGGCAATCATAGGAGTCCTTTTAAAACAGAGATGAGGCAGCAAGGGAGGACAGTAAGGCATTCTTTGTAGAGCCACATGACCACCTCCTTGTTTGTCTTCCTGAAGTGTTAATGTAAAAGTTCTAATTCACTTTTATATCTCTGAAGGACTTGACACTAGTGCTTCTCCTAAGCCTGTCTTGAAAACTTAGGAGGTGCTGAAGCCAGGAGCTGGCTCCTGATAAGTGGTCCATCTGCAGTCACTCCTGACACATTTGTTTGCATGGAGTAGGCAAGGATCTCAATCAGATCTCCGATGCTGTATCTGCATGTGGCAAAATATGGCAGAAAGGGATAGTTACAGCCATGAGAAAATTACTTAGAGAAGACAGGTTTAATGTCCTCTGAATGTTTTACTAAACAAGTCCAACTACTAAGCTTAAAAAAA
>NW_008701277.1:0-669 GCF_000695815.1 Acanthisitta chloris
AAGAAAAGTGGGAGTGACAGTGAAGTATGTGCTTAATGTAATCAGTGCCCAAAAGTTCAGGACCTGAGTCAAAAATGAAACCATGCAAAGAATGCATTGTCTTGCCCATATATGCAAATCTTACCATATTGGGGAGTAGCTAGTGGGGGTGAAGCATAAGGAATATCTCAGAACAGCATGTTGGTCACATCCTGACAATATTAGCATTTTCTAGATCAGAATACAGAAATCATGTGGCACTTGGCAGACCAGAAGTAATTGCCTGATCCCATCTCACTGATTGCTGTAGTAACTTTGCAGTAACTTCTCTGCCATTGTATCAGCTCCTGAATCTGCTACAGCTCTCTCTTCTCATATTTTCACACTGTTAGAAATTTCTCTTGGACCTGTGAGACTAAAAATGTTTATTTTATAGATTCCTCGGTGAAGAGAGATTAGAGCTACTTGTGGTTGTGAGAAGGAATAGATCCTTCAAGGATGCAAGTGTTTGTCAGTCTCAGTTTAAGAAGCACTGGTAGTGTTGATAAAATAGGATAGTGCTGCTGCAGTAGAGGAGTGCTACAGCTTAGATTTACTCCAACAGAAAAGCCTTTCTGTAACACCAGAGCAGCAGAGAGAGCTTTTCTTAGACAGGGCATGCAAATTTTTTATTGGCAAAAGAAAAATCTG
>NW_008701278.1:0-680 GCF_000695815.1 Acanthisitta chloris
CAGCAGACTAAATAATGTAAATCTGACATCAAAATACAGTTGTGTGCACAGCCTGAGGCAGTCCGTGGTAGAGATGTGAGAATCCAAGAACTATTGGAGCTATAAAACCCAAAAGAAAAGGTGAGAGATTGTATTAATCCCAGCAAATGAGGTACAGACATCCTGTCCAGAAACTCTGCTGGGTTCTCAAATGCAGATAAAGGCTAATGGCACCTAAATCTACAAAGATTATTTCCCTTTCTAGGTGTAACTTCTTTCCTGTGATGATGCTTCCAAGAAAAATTGAACTTTGACTTTTAGAGCTGGTCAAATTTTGTGTTACACTGTTGGAAGATTAACTAGCTGTTCTACTACTGCCATGCTAGGAATAATTCTCATTATAGAGTGGAATACATGGCACTGGGTTTGCAATTCCTAATAGCAAATGTGCTTTTTTTTTATATAGCACTTATTATCCAGTAAGGACACACAGAATGCAAAGTAAATGTTCCTACAGGAGAATCTGCTCAGTGAAGTTCAGCTAAGGGTTCAGTTGCCCTTTTCTAGCTAATTGGGAAGGTTGTCTGGAAAAGTAATTGCTGATTTTATGACAGCACCAGGATAGAACAGGAACCTTCTCTGAGGGGGATTAACACCTAAAAGGGATATTTCATAGAACATTCAGGGTTGGAGGAGACATC
>NW_008701279.1:0-671 GCF_000695815.1 Acanthisitta chloris
AAATCTTCAGGTCAAAGTTACATGACTCTTCAGAGGTACCAATTGTGTTATACACTGTCCTCACCTGCACAGGTACAAATAAATCAGACAGAACACAAGCAGCAAACAATCCTCAAAACTGGCATCAAACTGTGGAAACTCCTACTATGAAGAACATAAACAAGTCTGGTTTCCTGGTGTTATAAAAATACCAGTAGAGCAGAGTAAAGAAATGATCAGAACAGACAGAAATGGGGAATTCTTAATCCAAACCACACAACTCTCGTTGTATTTAAAAGACTAAATGTATTACTCAAACAACTCCTGAGATTTTATGAGTCTAAACCCTAGTACACAAGAGTATCTACACTTCAGCTTTGTTCACATTTGATGCTGTGAAAGATGAGGAAATATTTCAAGGCAATAGCTTAATATTTGGGCAAACAAAAAGTATTCCCTTACATACTGCCAGAAAATTACTCGTAATGAGCTAAGAGTAAACACCAGAATAACAGAACTGAGCAGTTTTCCCAAACTTGATCACTAATTTGGGTCTTCCCTGTTTGGAGACTAAGCAGAGACAGTAAAATTGCTGAGCATTAAAATTGAGCTGATCATCTATTTAGATTGGATGTGATAGTCTGAAAGGTTTTTTCCCAACTTTAAGAATTCTGTGAATTATGGAACAGAAA
>NW_008701280.1:0-679 GCF_000695815.1 Acanthisitta chloris
TCTCTGTGTCCCTCCTTTGGACACTAAGAGCTTTATATGGCATAAAAGACAGGAGTTGTGCTCACGGTGTGACTTCCCTCGATGTGACTCAGGCTCTGCCCTGCAGACTCTGGTTGCAAACAGCCACCACAATTGTTGGTCACATCACAGACATGAAATGTAATTATGGGAAGTGGGTTCCTAAAGATTGGCTTCCAAACCCAAGAGTGCCACTTGATCCAAAGAGAACCTCCACTTATTTTCTGTAAGTGGTGGTTGGAGCTTCAGCATCATCAGTGGAGAACAGGATTTTCAGGTTCTGAGGCTTGAGTCAGTTCCACTTACTACAGATGATGCCGTGCCATCATCCAGAGCCCTTTTCCTGAGGGCAATGGGCATGAGCTGTCTGGCAAACACATTCACATGGATCTGCTCTAATATTCACTGGGACACAGGGAAAAATCATTGGGTTTATGGTTAACCTCAGCAGTGAGGTCAGAATCAATCAGAGAACCATGTTACATCAGCCAGGACACAAAGGTGACAAACTCCAGAGCTGTCAGCAAAAGGAGCTTACTTCCTACTCCAAGATAACAACTGTTTAATCTAGGTTTTCTATTCTAAACCAAAGTGAACTATGTACAGCCAATGAAATGTTGTGGTTTAGACATCGTAGTTGTCATCCAGTAAAAAAAAAAAA
>NW_008701281.1:0-681 GCF_000695815.1 Acanthisitta chloris
AACCTGGTTGATTCTATGATTCAATGAAGCAACTATTACAAATATCAACAATGCAAGCTTAATCACTTCAATAATCAAAACAAGATTGTGGCAATTAAATTTGTAATAAGAACAGTGCAAAGAAAAATTATGGAAGGAAAAGGGTAATCCGACTCAAGTAATGTTCTTTCACAAAAATTAGAGCAAACATTTGCAAGAAAAACCTCATGGATGGCTAAATTGCACTCAATGTTCAAAATAAAAATTTATTGAAGTTAAATAGTTGCTTTTATGGGGAACATTTTTAGTCATCCTTTTCTATTTGACCAAGGTAGTGAAGCATCATTTTTGAGCCAATGACTTGCCAAAACAAATAAATGCAATCCACACTGAAGAAAAACTTTCAAATACATACTTCAAGGTTCTACTACTTCTATATAAACTAGATAGTCCCTCAAAACTAACACTTTGAACTGCAGTGATCTAAAGAATTTGTCTTCCAAAATGTAGACTGTTTAGTGGTAAATCCTAAGATGTGCAGACTGTAGCTTTATACAACATCAGCTGTGTTAGGAAAGTTAAGTTACACAGGTGCATTAATCTCCAAAGTTTAGACAAAACCCATTTGAATACAATAGCCTAAAATGTATCTGTTTAAGCCAGTACGTTTAAAGTACACAGATACTTCTGGCAGCATAATTA
>NW_008701282.1:0-682 GCF_000695815.1 Acanthisitta chloris
TGAAAGAGGGGAAATTTAGATTAGCATCCCCCTCTGGCTCCCAGTTGCTCAGGTGTGATTTTCCCCAGGACTCTACTAGGAAAGCCTTGATTTTCTGGATGGGAGAAAGGGTAAACATTCCAACTACATTTTAAGGGCAAAGCAAGGAAATATGGGCTTAATCAAGGAACTTCTTATGCATATAAATTTCCTTTAGAAAATATGAAAGAGTATTTAACAATTTATAGCAAATGAATTCCTCAGCACAGTGTGCCTCTGTGTCCTCACCAGCCTTTTAAGGTTTTAAGGCCACCCTTGCCCTGCATGTTAGTCAAGCAGCATTTTTATCTTGTAACCTTCTTGGCTGTCTTGTCTCTAGAAGTGTAACAACGTTTTCAGTACTCTGCAAACCATGTCAGATGCTGCTGCATGTCTAACCAAAGCTTTTGGGCAGAGGGTTTCAGTGGGACACTAACCACCCTGGGGCCAAATCCACCTTCTGCATTAGAGACATTTGCTTGTTACAAGCTTCAACTGCTCTGTCAAAGCTTCCCACATACCTCCCTCCATCAGATCTCAAATTCATGATAGAGAATTAATGGGCAAGTCATTCCAGAGAGCAGGGTGGGAGCAGATTTCCCACATGGAACCTCACTCCACTCTGGAGAACTTGATGTCTTCAGAGCTGTATTCTATATTCTTA
>NW_008701283.1:0-680 GCF_000695815.1 Acanthisitta chloris
ACCCAGAGTGAGATGGACGTGGCCCTGTGACCGCAGCATGGCAGAGCCCCATCCTGCCTGGACATCTGGCACGCAGCCTTATCAACCCGTGCCAGGCTCTGCCCAGGCTCTGCCCTCTTCCTGCTCAGCCAGCTGGGAGTGAGCACTGGGTCTGTGCCCACCCACAGACCATGGGGTGATCCCCACCTTGGGCAGGGTGGGCAGTACCAGGACCCTCCAGCCAGACCTGGACCCTCACCCTGGGCATCCCTAGCCCGGGCTGGGCCCTGCCCACACGTAGGGACTTGGCAGGTACCAGTTGGAGCTTGTTTGCAGAGCTCACCCATTTGCTGGGGCATGGTGCCAGATCCGGGACTGGCACAGGAGTTGTGGGGCCAGGACCTATAGTAGTGGTGCCCCCACCCCAACTGGGCAGCTGGACCCCACCCCTGGCCACGTGCTGCCCGTGCCAAGGTGCCACTGGTGCAGTGCCACCCAACTGGGGACGATGTGCCCACGTGGGCACTGCCCTGACCACATAGTTAGGGTGCTCCAAGCCTTGGGGGACAATCTCTTGTGTCCCCTCTGCCCACCAGATTGTGGTGGGCACATGGGGGTGCCTGCCCATACATCACCTCCGTGTCCCACCCTGCACCCCTGGCATTGGGGGGCACCCAGAAACAGGAGCACGTGCTGCTTCC
>NW_008701284.1:0-682 GCF_000695815.1 Acanthisitta chloris
CTGGTGTTGGATCCAGGTGCTCAGAGGCTTTTCTCTCATGGTGCTGTGTGTGTCACAGCACTTGCATTTGAGAGCAGCTCAAACACAAAGACCCCCAAGTGCCCCTTCTGCCCTGGGAATCCCTGTCTGATGGGAGAAAATGTTTATTTTGGGGCTTCCCTGCTCCTTTTGAGCACCACCATCCAACTGGGATCTCCAATTGAAGAGACAGCCCCAGTCAGGACTGCTCAGCCACCCATCCTGACACACATGGTCACACCTTCAAGGAGGCAACACCAAAACATCTGAGTGATGGGAGAGCAAGGTGAGAGCCCTCAGGATGCCCTGGGGATGCCTTGGGAAGCAGGGGCTGGGGGTACCTTTTCAGCTCCCTCTGTCTCCATGAACCAACGCCGCAGCATGGACTGGATATGGATGTGGCTCAGCTCACTGTTGGCCTTCAGCACCTCCTTCTTCACCATCTCCTCCAGCAGCAGCCGCCGCAGGCGCCAGTAGAGGAAGCAGCGAGCGTTCTTCCACTCCAGGATGTCCTGCAGGCACAGGGACACAGCTTGGGTTTGTCTTCGCAGGGGGAGGAGGAGTCAGTGCTCAGTGGCTGTTTGCTCACAGCTCTGCTGGGACCGAGGGCAGCTCTGCTGCACTGAAGCAGAGAGCAGTGCCAGGACAGGGATCAGAGAATCAT
>NW_008701285.1:0-679 GCF_000695815.1 Acanthisitta chloris
AGGGAAAAGGGAGCACTTGATACAGTTAGCTTTCACTGTTCTGTCTAAATTATATCATCAATTCCCTGCCAAAGCATTTCCACATTAATCACTTGCAAAGCTATATTCTGGTCCTTCATTTATCAAATAACAATAAGGCCAAATAATCCTTCATTGCTATTTTTTACTGTGACATTTGAAATATGAAGGCAACCTTAACCTCAGTAATATTTGTGGGGCTTCAAGAAGGTAGCTGAAGGAGACAACCCTGCTTTCCAGCTCACTAATTTCTACCAAGATTTCCAGATCTCAAGATTTGCTCATTGTCCCTGAAGCAGTCTGGCCTTTGCATTCCACTGTCTGTGTGATTCAGATGGTAAGACAACAATCTCATTAGGGTCCATTCAAACATTTGAATCTATGGGTGAAATTCTGACCATATGAAAAATGGATTTGTAGACCTATCATCCTCTCTGATTGCTTCAACCTGATTCTCAGCCTGACTCTTTGGTGAAATGGGATTACTTTCCTCTCAATCTTAAAAATGAGACATAGGAACTTTATGTACTTGGGAAGAATTTGATTTTGGTATTTTTCCAATTGGTTGCTACTTAAAGCTAGACACCAGTAATCATTTCTTTTTACAATGTAGATATTTTCCAAACCCCCTTCTATTATTTGTCTCAATCAAGCGGAAGAA
>NW_008701286.1:0-682 GCF_000695815.1 Acanthisitta chloris
CACTGCTGCCTTGTCATTTCCTGGCACGTGCAATGTGCTTTCCTATATGAAGGGTCATTTCTCTAAGTGCTGAGATTGTCAATGATTTCCGGCACAGAAAGGTGTCAGGCTCATTTAAGGCTATTGACGTTCCCTGTGATGAGGTGATGTTCAACTGTGTCATTCCTGTAGTCTTGTTGATGACTAGGTGGTCAGGAAAAGGGCACTGCTCTAGTGTGTCTCATCCCATGGCCCATGTGTGGGCCATGCCAGTGTCTCTGCAGCAGAGTTCCCAACTGATGACATTTCTTGACATCGTGTGAGTGTACAGACCCTGCTTGGCTCCATGCAAACATGCATGAGCACACGTGTGTCAGTCTGGGCTCATGGGACCCTCACCGTGAGACCATGTTCAGGTCACAGTAGACTCTGCCCTGGTGTTTCCATGAGCAGTGTAGGTCACCCAGTTGCCCTTGTCTGAAGGAGCCCAACTACAGCTGGATGATGTTGCCTCCAAGCCAGCAGAGAAGTGTTGGAGAACTCAAATGCAGCTTCTGCCTCCTGCAGCCACCATTTCTTGCTTTATGTGCAAGGAGAAAGGCCAAGAAAGTCTTCCCACTTCTGCAGGCCCTCAGCCTCAAACTGACCCCCTTTTGCTGGAGTGTTGCAGGTGAGAGGGATGGGACACAGCTCCTCATGTCCA
>NW_008701287.1:0-682 GCF_000695815.1 Acanthisitta chloris
CTCATACAATACTAACAAGTAATGTAGTAGCATTTTATATTCATTACACTTTACATAGAAATACAATAATCCACCATAAAACCAAACAGAAATCTTACCTTCTTCTGGTACCAAACTATAGCATCAGTTACTTTGGACGCCATTTATTCCACAGCATTCACAGAGTCATTTTAGGCTGTTAAAAAAAAGAGACAGAACTTTACTTCCACCTTCCCTTCACAGGCCAACACAGTAGAAACACTCCCCTTACTTGCAAAACACTGGACAGCTCTATTCACTTTTCACATTGTCTCATTACTGTTTTTCTAAGAGTTTGGGGGTTTTCCCTCTAAAAATCTGCTGGCACAGGACATCAGAAGCCTCAGTTTTGTCCCTCCAGTAAAACAGAGGTTCCACAAAGAAGTTTTGTCATTGTCTCATGAGAATCTCAAGAGATATATTACATGCAGGTTTTTTTGTTTCCTGACAAATTAAGCAACCTATAGTTATTAGCCCAGCAGAGGATTCTGAAGTCCAGGAATAATTATGTTATAAAATGCAGGAAAAATTATTAGATATATTTGAGGAAAAAACAAAATCAGTGCCACAACTTCACTATTCATAAGACTAATACCCTCATGAGCACACTAGGCCAAAACTAAGTATGTTTGGCATCGCTGGATACAACTTCCTCACAGAAGGA
>NW_008701288.1:0-677 GCF_000695815.1 Acanthisitta chloris
CATCTCAGATTAAGCATTTAAACTGTTGTGGATGGTGTTGGACATTGTATTGGTAATTTGACCCAACCTGTCAGACTGCAGAAGTCCTCAGTCAATACTAGTGACTGGGTGTGCACTCTGTTTTTCCCAAACAGAACAGACATTACAGGTCTGTTCTGTTAGTGTAGCTGACAACATCCATTTCTGCATTAACACTACATTATGCTGCTCATAACAAAGTACCTTAGCTCTCATACTGTTCATGCCAGAACTACTCATGGCAATTTCATTTCATTTCCACAAGATGGTTTTATCTGAAAACCAGTAATAAAGACACAGAACCAAACATTTAGCACTTGATCAGTAATGTGTTGTCTTCTACACCAAACAAAACCCCAACAGAGTAGGGGAGGCTGAGATGTTTGCTTAAAATCTGATTTCATTTCAACACTTTCCTGTGAGCAGCCTAAGCCTCTGAGGAAAATCCTACTCCTGAAACAGCCAGGTGGGACACCATGGGTGGCTAATCACATCCATTCTTCTGCAATGGAAGTGATGAACACATCATTGTGAAATCAATTGCAACAATTGTGCTTCACTGGGTGTCACGTCCTACTCACTAAGTTATTGCTTCCAGTGAGATGTTATCAATTTCAGACAAGCATACAACAAAACTTGCTGGTAGTCTCCAAGCAGAT
>NW_008701289.1:0-677 GCF_000695815.1 Acanthisitta chloris
TGTCATTCCACAGGGTGGTTTTTCCACACTTTCAAGTCTATACATCTGTCAGCAGCACTTGGATTTCCATGTGTGAAAGATTCAAGATAAGAATGAAGTACTATAGGTGCTTCTGAAATACCTCTACAGAAGGTTGTACTTCCAACTAACTTCAAATAAAACTTCAAATATTCTTTTTTTCAGTTTTGAGTTTTCTATCCTAGTTTAGGACATGAATAACCATTTCTTAAGCAAAAGGTTCCTTCAACTGAAGAAAACCCCCTAATTTCTGTTTGTTCATCATTGCTAAGCAATGTTTATCTGTGAACTAATACAATAAACTGTAAAACTCTGCCAATCTCAGTTTCCACTTCCATCAGATGTTTCACACGCTGTATATGTACCTCCCCGCTAATCAAGTCGATCAAATAAAGGAAAGCCAAGGGTGACAGCAGAAGAATCTGGATGAGTATCCAATTTTCTTCATCACTTCTCCACAAACACCATTACAGACCTTTTCTACACTCCCAACACTAAGACATCCCCCTGAAATCATCGAGCTCTGCATGTAACCAAGTACATGCTGACTCACTTCCATCAGCAAAGGCTCTCAAAAATCTGTGAACATTTATCACAGTACCTTGTTTGGATTCTTTTTTTTTTATTATTGTGAAAAATGGTGCCCCTCACAAAAAAAC
>NW_008701290.1:0-681 GCF_000695815.1 Acanthisitta chloris
GCCATGGAAGTATGTCCTTATTCTGTTCGCCATTCTCCAACAAAACTCCTCTGGCACAGGAGCACCAGGCTTTCCTGTATGATGCTTTATCATTCCAGGATGCTGTTAAAAGCTGTGTTTTCTGTGCTCAGCTGCTGCACAGCCCATGGCTGGAACACTAGAGAGTCTTATCAGAGCAGTGGGAATGCTGCTCTGGTTGTTGGTTTGCATAGTTATCTGGATAAACGATCAATGGGAAAAGAATCATGATGAATGTGTAACTAATCTACTTAGAATTTGTGGCAAATTAATCATATGGGATGTTAGAAATATTCCCCATTCACGCGTAAACCAAAATAATTCCACAGTATTTTCAGTCTGGAAATGATGGGGCTGGACTTTGCTATCTCCCCCTTCTGGCTTACCTACTGCACTAGCAGGACCGTGCTAAGAGATCAATTGCAAGTTGGCCTGCAGCAAAAAGCTGATCTCTTGGGCCCTCTGACATGCAGATGCCAGGGAGTCAATCAAAGAGAGATCTGGGGGAGCGGGGCCGCTAAAATCCCGTGTCTCTGGGGTGTTCACAGCTGTCGGTCCCGGGTAAGAGGTGGAGCAGCAGTGAAGATGACCTGAGGAGCCATAGCCATAGGACTGTGTGTGCTACCAGAGCATTAAGGTATGGCCCACCCAGAGCCACTTTTT
>NW_008701291.1:0-684 GCF_000695815.1 Acanthisitta chloris
TTTTTTTTTTTAGTACATACAATAAAATCAGAATTACTATTATGCATAAAATTATTCAGCATTTATGTTTTGGCTTATTGTAATTCTAAAGACAGATCAATGTGAATTTTAAGATGCATTTAAATTTGAGAGTAATTTGCATCAACTTACTACTAAAAAGAATTGCCCATTTTAGAAAATGGAGTGGTTGTAATGCAGCAGTTTAAGTTTAACCTCAGGTTCTGGTAATCTGATCCAACTGTTGCCCTATAATTACCTTCACACTCCCTTGAGCTATGCATGATAATGCAGTAAACAATGTTATTTAGAATTTATTAATCTATAACTGATCCAGTGGACAAACAGGCTCACCAGATTTACAAATTAAGAGTACAGTGCTGATGCCTGAGCTGGCTGTTAACGTGCTGTTTGAGCCTGCCAAGCCAAATCAGGTAGCAGGAGGTAATTGCCATAGTGCTCTGTAGTGGCTTTTGTGGTTGGGTTTAATGGAGAGGTGGAAACAAGTCAAAACATGACAACCCGAGTGGTTGATTGTGCACATGATTCTAAACTCCCTTATAACCTTTCCCTTTCCTGTATCGAGCATAGAGGGTATCATCAGAATTACAGTCCTGATGTGTAGTCAAAGTGGGAGAAAAACATCTCTTGTAGTTGTTGTGTATGGCCAGCAAGAGGACTGGCTGG
>NW_008701292.1:0-683 GCF_000695815.1 Acanthisitta chloris
GGACACAGGAGCCCAGAGCTGGGGAGACCCCTGGGTGTGAGCTCCCTGTGGGCTGGGATGAGCCCTCCCAGGGAGCCTGTCCTACTGGGACACATCTCACCCAAGGTGACCTGCACTTTGGAGCCCATGGAATGGGAAGCAGCTGTCCCAGAGGCTGCCTGGGCTCCTGGCAGGAGCTGCCTGCTCTGGCAGCACGACTGCCCAGCTGCCAGGGCTGGAGCTCAGCACTGCTGCAGCATGGGCAGCCTCAAGAAAGAGCAATTGATGCTCTCCAAGGCAGCCACAAAAACTCCCTGGAGCCAGTGGTGTCCTGCAGAATAGCAATGAGCTGAGCACCCCTGCTCAGCCCCACTGCAGCCTGCTGCCCTGCACGTAGCTGTTCCAATCAGGAAGGGCTGGGAGATGAGAAGACATCCCTGGTGATGCCACCAGAAAGATAGGATGAGATAACCCCAAGGGGCTGAGGTTCTCCTTCCTATAGAGCCCAAAGGGTTGAAGGCCACGTGGGTGAGGGGCAAACAGGGGAGGAAGGACTGAGCTGGGTGATGTAGAGCAGAGCAGAGAAGGAGCACTCACTGGGAGGTTTTGTGGCAGCTAGGTTTGTCCTTCCTTGCACTGAGCCCAGTGGAACTCAGCAGCTCTTCCTTACAGCCTCACCCCATCCCTCACTGCCTTTCCCAGCC
>NW_008701293.1:0-677 GCF_000695815.1 Acanthisitta chloris
CTCAGGTCAACCCCTGACAATGTTCTTCTGATGAAAGAGGTGAACAAACACCCCATAGCCAATAGCTGTCATTATCTACCGCAAAGTCTGCCAAAAATGACCTACTTAAACATACCCCCTGGAAGTGCTGTTGGCTGGGCAGATCCGGACAGTCCTGTAGATTAAAGAGTGGAAGATCTTTGTTCAGTTTTATGGACATCAGAAGCTGGTACCTGCAAATAAGGGCTGAATGGCCCCTGTGGAACAGGAGTGACATTTCAGATGCAAAAACCTTTCTGCCCTCTTTAGCTAATCCTGATTCTTTCAACCTAATTAGCTAAATCCTAGTAATTTGCAGTAAGAACAGAAGGTGAGGAAAAGACCAACCCTTGTTTCTCCTCACTTCACCTCAAGCACTTGGTCTCCACATCTTTGACATGACCCAAAATGACCCTTAGCTCTTAGATTTTTCCATTTTGTATAAAGTCTCATAACTGAGGGATGATGGGTGGTGAGAAACATGCAGGGCCTTCCTGAAACTCCTGGGTTGGTCTTCAGAGTAGTGTGGATAAGAGGACTTTGAAGGGCTGGGGTTGGTCAGGTGAAAGCTGGCTTGCCCATCCTGGCTTCCTGAGCTCTCTCAGGATGGTATATCCTGATGGAAAAGCACTTAATTGCAAAGAGTTGGTGGCTTTGAG
>NW_008701294.1:0-684 GCF_000695815.1 Acanthisitta chloris
TTTTTTTTAAAAAAGGGAATAACACGATTTTTCTGTTCATTAGAAATACAGAACTGATCCTGAAGGGAACACTGGAGAGACTTTCAGACTGAGGAGGCTTTCAAACCATTTTCATCTTTGAAGATGAGCTGTTGGGATACTTAACTGAGTTAAGCCTCCGTATGGCTGTAGCCCTTGTGTGGTTGAAAGGATTTTTTTCTTTAGGAGAAATGTCTAAAAGGAAACAAACAGAACTGCTGAAACAAGAAAATAAATGCTGTCTTCTTTAAGTGGCCTTCAACCCTGAACAACTAGTACCTAACATGACTCTTGCATTGGGAGGAAAGGTACAGCAGTTACTTCCAGCTCCTGGCATTCTTGCAGGAAAATAAACTGAATGGGAACTCTGAACACAGGGAGGTGGAGACCAAAAGAATGTTGGTGAAAGCACAACATAAGCATCCTCTCTTCAGGGCTATTTTAGCATTAGAACACAGACAAATGAGATGTGGAATCTCAGGACCTATGTGGTTTGAGACACCTGATAATCAAAGCCTTTGCCAGAAACTAAGCACCCTATGCGAAAGCCAAAAAAGACAGGACTTACAGCAACCATCTCTTGCTATCACAGAGACACCAGCCCCTTCCAGACTGCAAACAAACTGAACACTAATAAACATGTCAGTGAGTCTTCATTCATTTCTT
>NW_008701295.1:0-685 GCF_000695815.1 Acanthisitta chloris
CATAAGTATGAGCAGAATCTCATGTGGCATAAGATGAATCCATTAACTGGGTATTTACAGTGTGATAGCTTCATAAAATAAATTAAAACAATACATACCATTTTTGCTTCCCAATAATGAACCAATAAAACTAATACTTGAAGACAGTGGCATAACAAGCAAAACAAACCACATATTTTTAAGGTTTTGCAGCTCCAAAGCTAACAGGCTGGTGCTCAGGGCCCCCAGTTGGCTGTGGCTCCCTGAGATCCCCCTGTAAAATAAATGTTGCCGAACTGGAGCAAGGAGTCTCCTATCACCAGGCAGTAGGGTCAGCATTGCTTGCATTTCTCCACTCCTTTGTCCCAGTGAAGAATGATTTCTGTGAGTGCAGTGGAGCAGCTCCAAGAGGCAGGAGTGGGACTGATGTGACAGCAGGGACAGCAGCAGCTCAGGCAGGAGCAGCAGCTCCCACCACCTCACTCCCTGTGGGAGGATAAATGCATCTAAAAGAGGGGAACAATTCTCTGATCCTTGTGGCTGCCTTTGTGTCTTCAGCTTACCTGTACATGCCTTTCCCAGGCTTCCAGTAATTCAACATCAGCCTCATTTCCAGTGAAGTCATAGAGCTCACTAGCATCAGAGCCCAGCAGACAAGGGAGAAAGGCCTCTATTACACTGTAAGATATTTATTTAAAAGTCTTTT
>NW_008701296.1:0-682 GCF_000695815.1 Acanthisitta chloris
TTTTCCAGGCATGGGAAGGACAAGGAGAACACCAGGAGCAGTCAGCATGTATTCAGCAAGGGAAGTTATGCTTGGTGAACCTGAGAACCTTTCAGGATGAAAGACTAGGTTGGGAGACAAGGAGAGCAGTGGATATTTCCTTACCTTAACTTCAGCAACACTTCAATGCCATGTCCCCAGCAGATCCTCACAGAGAAGCTGTTGAAATACAGGCTGCATGAGCAGACTGTGGGGTAGAGATAAAACTGGCTGAAGATCCACATCCATGTGATGAGTGGTGTGAAGTCTAGGTGGAGGCAGTGTACTTCAGGGGTCAGCAGTGGGTCTGATCCTGTTTAACAATTTCATTCAAGATCTGAATGTTGGGGCAGAACACACCCTCAGGCATGTTTTCTGACCACACAAAACTGGAAGGAGTGGCTGATACACCAGTGGGTAATGCTGACATCCAGAGGAGCTTTGACAGGATGGACAAATGTCCCAATAGGGACCTCATGAAGTTCAAGACTTTTTTTTTTCACTCTGAGGGTGATCAAACACTGGAACAGGTTACCCAGGCAGAAACTCCATTACTGCATATACTTAAAAGACACCTGGGCATGCTCAGGTGCAGGTCATGTACAAGCTGATATGTTGGACAAGCTGACCTCAAGAAATCTCTTCCAGCCTCAATGATTCTGTG
>NW_008701297.1:0-685 GCF_000695815.1 Acanthisitta chloris
TTAAAGATTGTTTCAATTTCTACAGTCAGGCAACATAAAATATTCCTTTGGAGAGTAAAGTTGAATGGAAAACATGTGATGACACTGGAAGAAGGGCAAAAACTTTTTGAATACTTTCTATTTTGTTTTCTAAATAAAAGACTGCTTCCGAACTCTGTAATGCTGACTGCAAAGCAGGTTTGTGATAAAAGCAAAAGAAGGAACTTGACCACAAAGAGGAGTCACAATGGTTAAGGCCATGTTTGTGTACCTGTATTTTATACATTTTAAGCATGCTTATCCACTTCTTTAACCCTTGATCAAAACCGTCTGCCTGCTCCTTTGGGAAGAGAAAATGAATAGCTGCATTCCTTAATAAAATATGGAGTATTTTAAGCCATGTTAGCTATTCAACCATCAATAAAATACATCCAAGTATTCCCAATGCTTTTTTAATACTTTTCATAAACTAATGCCCCAAGAACATGAGTTACTAAATCCTCTGTAATATATTTATAGTTTTTTTAATTTCTCCTTTTCAAACAAAATACATATTCTGATTTAACAAAAAAGCCAACAACAACAAGCCTTGTGCTTGAAGTAGGTATAATTTATAGCAACTTTCACATGTATAGAATATTAAGAAATAGGGAAACACAAATTTATGGGAATATATGTATATATACATTTGTGTATATATATATAT
>NW_008701298.1:0-685 GCF_000695815.1 Acanthisitta chloris
CCTTCAAGGTGATAAGTAGAAAGGCAGCAAGGCCATCAAGACCAGAAATACCTACTGGTTGACTCCAGCTAGAAAGATGTACCCTTCCTCAGCCCCAGTTAGGATTGTTTTCAGTCTTTCCTCTGCACATTGGCTTTTCTGTAGCTTCCAGACGATTCAAAGTACAAATGAAACCATTCAATGTAACTGATGGTGAAATTTTGTCTGACTGCTAATAAATGTGAAAGAGGGAAAAATTGGTACATTTCATTTTCATTAGGTGACACATTGGACTTTTGGAGGCTTGGTGCGTACCCTATATTTTATTTTTACACTCTAATATTGTGTTTGTTTCCACACTACTTCGTGTTTTCTTTTTGGCAGATAAACTGCCAGTGTTATTTTGGGCTTTTGGGGTTTTTTTTCCTTTTATTTTTAAATCCCTTGTTGCAGAATGTTTGACATTTGGGAAATAAAGAGGCACAGGAACTTCAAATATTAATAAAAGTTTCACATGAACAATACCTCAATAACAATAGAATATTAACAAACAAATTGTTAGGACACACCAAAGCCGAGCTCCTATTGTGTTTCTTTTCCTACTGTTAACTTTTTTCTCTCCTTTTCTTTTCCCAAGGTACTGACACAATATTTCCCTTCCTCAATTCTTCTGCATTCATTTCTAGTTCTTAAATTAAAGATGCAG
>NW_008701299.1:0-678 GCF_000695815.1 Acanthisitta chloris
AAAGCAGTCTTCCTTAGTTTGACAGCACACTCATTGAAAGGTTTTTCTTTAATCTGCTTCAGGAGCATAAAACAAACACTTTGTTGTTCCTGATGCTGCCATAAATCAAATGGTAACTCAAAGCCAGAGAGTTCAAACGTTTCTCTTCAGTGGAATAGTTCAACCAATGTAGTTGTGAAGAAAACTTGTAAGGAAGACAATAATTTCCTATTTTTCTTTTGGAATGTAATGTGTATGTATGTGCATGCTTGATTTTAAAATATTGTTGTGGTGCTGCTTTAGTAATTATTTTTAGGAATGTTCTCAAATTTGCTCTCATAATACTTCACTCGATGTGTTTCCTGGCTCTCCCATGCACAACTGCAGCTGATGGATAAGCTGAGAAGGAGGTGACAGACATTAAGATAGTTACTAGTATGGACAAAATTGACAAATTAAATTCTTCTGTTTTGTCATTGCTCTTGCTGCAGTACTGAGTTAATAATCTTTTTATGTGTGAGCAACTAGAAAGAAAACCTTTACTATTGCATTGATGGCTGTGTAGCAGGATAACAGCAGCAGAGAGTCTAAAAATATGTACAACTACTTCAATTTTATACCAAATTCCACTGTAGTGTTAAGATTAGATTCACGAGTTCTTGGGTTTCCCATGGAAAGTGCCTAGAATGATGCCACCCT
>NW_008701300.1:0-685 GCF_000695815.1 Acanthisitta chloris
TTATTACTAATGCACAATATCCTACCACTAACGAAGATTTAGTCTCTAAATACAATTCTGTAAGGTTCTGGACACATCCTGCAAAGTACTGCATGGCTTTCAAATTCATCACCTCCTCGTTAAATTCAAGGTTCTTGCCTTTGTACTCAGACTTCTCCATAACATTGTCCTACCTTATTTGACCAAGAAATGTGACCTGCTTCTGCCCTCTCTTTTCTACTAAAGATATTGCCTTTGGTTCCCTGGCCACCTACTCCTCTGCTTGTCTGTGTCATTTTGTCTCCTCTCCATTCCCATCCTGAGTCAGAAAACACCCACCTTTTCCTTAGATCTGGCTAAATTCCAGTTTTTGACATTAAAATTAAAACAACATGTGTGACTTTTTGAATGTGTGTAAGTATATCTATTTGGCAAAGTATAAACATTGAAATAATCAACCCCAAGGTAAACTTGCTTTTGATAAATAACAGAAGTTATTTAGGTTTTGCCATCTGGTTTGTCTCTCTCCTCTAATTTCATTCAGTTGTCAAACCCATATTGAAATTGTAGTAGAAGCAGATTTCCCCAGGAAAAGAAGATGCTTGCTTTGGAAGTGCAATACCTAAGAAAGCTAAAAAAAAATTGTAAAAATATTTTAGAAAGTTTGAAAAGCTTAAAAAGTTATAATTTTTAATTAAAAATCTGT
>NW_008701301.1:0-686 GCF_000695815.1 Acanthisitta chloris
TTCAGTACCTTGCCCTCTTTCCAAAGAGTGTGCAATTCCTTTCAGATGTCTGCTAAAGCAAAAGGAAAGGAGGTTACCAATTGCTTTAGAAAGTACAGCAAGGACAAAGATTTTTCTCTCTGGATAAATGGCTGTGGTGAAAATGATATTAAGTCAAGCATATTCTGCCAAAAAGAAGGAATATGAAGGTAAAAGCCCAAACACTTTTTCTCCCCGAACTGTTTATGGGGACTGGATTTCTCTTTTGGACCAGATAACTTAAAATATCATTGAAGGTCATCCACGCTGCATTCCTTAACAAAGCCCTTCCTTTCTTCTCCAAAGCCACATTGCAAAAAGCATTCCCAAAGACTGAGAGTTTTGAGTTTTCTCTATTTGCTTCTGTTAGATCACTGTGAACTGCTCTTCCTGATACTGATGATATATTAGAAAGAGCCTCTGAATCATGATTTCAACTGTGATTTATTGACTCTAATCACCTCAGAATGAATGTAAATTAAGACTAATTTATGGCAAGTTTCTTATTCTTGTCAGTGAAGTTTTTACTACTGTATTGTTATTAATTTAAAAACACATAACTTATCATGCCAAGAGATGTTCAGTGTGAGTTGTATCTTCTTCTCTTATCTCATTAGACTGGATCCAGTTGCCAGCACTCATCATGTCCTAATTGCCATCAAGACTGC
>NW_008701302.1:0-685 GCF_000695815.1 Acanthisitta chloris
AGGAAACAGCAGCTGAAATCCTACCCATGCTGTCCCCAGGCTTCAGTTCTCCCAGGCCGGAGCACACACACAGAGGTGCATCATCACATGCTTGCCCTGTTCCCCTTTGGGCTCTGTTTTCTGGCCCATTAACAAGCTTAATTATGACACCTCATGCTGGTGAGGTTTAGATGTCTCTAATCTCATTGATGTTGTGCTTGATGAAGCAGACCTGGAAAAAGACACAAAAACAAACCCCTTCCCTCTGACTGCAGAGTCTATTCGATCTGTTGACCTTGGCTACGTTGGCGCCATGAAGCTCTGAGGCAGCTGCTCAGACTGGCCCTGACATCAAGAAAAATTAAGGCCATTCCACCTTCTCCATGGCTGATTCAGCAGCAAGAGGGAACAAGCTCAAGGCTCAGAGATCGAGCCTGCTCCACCGTAGGGAAGGAACTCCCACAGGGTCTGGAGCACCCTAAAGGTGGAAAACATCTGATCTCAGAGCAGCAGATGCATCACAGGACAGATGCTTGCACAGGTAAACCTTCAGCCAAACTCAGTAGAGCCATTTATCTACAGACTGGGCTTTCACACACAAAATCAGTGTTTGCTCAGTGAGGTTTCTACTGTCTGTCTCTGCAGCTTGATACAAACTGCTGAGATACAATCCCAAAAAGGTTTGGGCTGGAAGGGACCTTAGAGC
>NW_008701303.1:0-686 GCF_000695815.1 Acanthisitta chloris
TGGCTGCCTGGGGTTAAACCACAACAGACAATTATTTCAGTATATTAGGATGTGCTCATCAAGAAAAAAAATGCTAACGCATATCACACTCATCTGCAGCTGCAAAACCTTCTGGTTCTTGTGGAAACATTCCCAGGTTCATCCATATTACAAGTCTTACACTATTTTATTTATAATTTTGTCATTTTCTTCCCTCAATTTTCTTACTTTATAGCCTTTTTCAATCCAGATTTCTGCTCAGCATTGACATGTTGTTATATACCATGCACAACACATATACATTTATGCACAAATCCATCTAATGATGAAAACATATACAAATAAAGTCATTCTCAGCTACAAGTTTCACTACAGCTCCTGTTAAATTGTGGTTATTAAATTGACCTTCCATGGCACAGACCAATAAACAAAAATTTTCCAGTTCTAACAAAACCTTATGGTCTGCCTAGCAAGGCTTGGAATTACTACTACTGATAGGACTATCCCTCCAAAATTACTGTTAGGTTAATCAACTCTTGAAGAATTCATAAACTGCTGTAAATCTTTGCCATTTCGAACAAACTTTTTCCCATATAACCAGCAGTGTCACCTACAAATAAGCAAAGCAATAAATACAGTAACAAGATTATCTTAAACAGCTAAAAACCAAAGAAATTTTGTGACAGTTTAAGAAAAATCAGCTCAGC
>NW_008701304.1:0-686 GCF_000695815.1 Acanthisitta chloris
ACCTCTCCTCCATCATCCATCCACCATCCAGCGTAGCATCCTTTCCCACATCTAACCCTTCATTTTCTACCGACTGAGCCAAATCACTTCTCAAAGGCAATCCAGGGAGCCCTGGACCCAGGGGAGTGTGAGCAGGGTGGAGGTTGCATTCTTAGCAAGTTTTCCCCAGCTTCTGGCAGAGCCAGGTGGGGCTGGAGACGGCTGGAGGATTGCAGGGGAAGGTGTGGGCAGATTGTTCGTGGCTTTGTCACTCCACATTTCCTCTTAGCAAATTGCTCCATCCTTCATCTCTGCTTGGCATCTCCCCATATGTCTGAAATTCCACCAGCTCAAGCTTGTTCTTACTGATAGAAAAGACGATGTCAGGGACACACAGAAACTCCACAATATGGTGCTGAATCCAACAGGTGCTTTTATTCCCTGTCAAACACAGAGCTCCCAGGAAAGGCTGAGAGGGCACTCTTTTCTAAGGTACCAGTTTTCAGATGGAGAATAAGCTCTAGGCTGACAGCACTCAGGGGGTCTGATTATCTGCTGGTTGATGGCACACTGCATCTCAGAGCTGGGTGCCTTTCCTCTGCAGAGCCCTCCAGCCCTGTCAGGAGGGCACCATTGGAACCATTTGCATATGCAAACCATGTCATATTTTGTTACATTTCACTCTGCAGATCCTTAGCCACTTCCTC
>NW_008701305.1:0-686 GCF_000695815.1 Acanthisitta chloris
AAGAGTGTGGTTTTCTTGGATCTCTATACCTGTGAGCTGGACACCTCATATTTGATCCTGTACGCTCTGTCAGCTTCAATTCTCCTTAGCTTCATGGTGTTCACAGTGACAAGCCATCTCTACTTCTGGGATGTGTGGTATAGCTATCATTACTGCGCTGCCAAGCTGAAGGGCTATCAGCGTTTATCTTTACCAGATACTTGCTATGATGCTTTTGTTGCCTATGACAATGAAGATCCGGCTGTGAATGAGTGGGTGATGAAAGAACTGGTTGAAAGGCTGGAAGACCAAAAGGCCCGGCAGTTCAACCTATGCCTGGAGGAAAGGGACTGGCTCCCAGGACAGCCAGTCTTTGACAATCTTTCCCAGAGTATTCAGCTGAGCAAAAAGACCGTATTTGTGCTGACCAACAAATACATTAAAAGTGGCAGCTTCAAGACAACATTTTACATGGCTCACCAGCGGCTTCTAGATGACAAAATAGATGTCATTATCTTGATATTTCTTGAGAAGGTTTTGCAGAAGTCTCGCTATGTCCGGCTGAGGAAGCGGCTGTGCAGAAGTTCTGTCTTGGAATGGCCAACTAACCCTCAATCTCAGCCCTACTTCTGGCACTGTCTGAAAAATGCCATAGCTATGAGCAATTCGCTGGCTTACAACAAGCTTCTTCAAGAAACTGTTTAGCT
>NW_008701306.1:0-686 GCF_000695815.1 Acanthisitta chloris
AATAAAATGCATCTCTCCTCTATCATAGTCTGAACTGGCATTTCCAAAGCTGTGATGAATGACCACTAGAGGTCATTCAATGAATAAAAAATAATTCAGGCTTTCAGTTGGGCGATTTCCTGACTCGGGGTTTATTTGTTTTATTTTGTTCTTTGTCATTAACAACAGAAAGTGTTAACTTTACAAGAGAGCTAAGTACTAGATTTCTGAAGATAACTATCTGTGTGCTCCATAGGTACACAGTGATTGTAGAGGGAGTCTGATGTGACTGCTGATACTTTCAAGAGTGCTAGTGAATTTAATTGGCAATTAGACATACACCTAAAAACCTGAATGCTTTGCTGTGTGCTTTCTTGTGTGTTTAGGTAATTAACTTCCTTTAAAAATCTGGTCCTAATTCCAGTGTTCAAAACTTTAAAACTATTTATCTATATGACAGGTGCCTATTTTCCATATAACTTTGTCTATTTTAAATTTAGTTACTATCTAATTTCACCCTGATTTTGGCAGATACAAGAAAGGACAGGTGTATTATTTATTTAAACATCAGGAGTAAGACTGATAAACTCTAGACAGAGGGACTTTTAGTGAAGCAGAACTAAAGACAGTATAACTTTAAAGGTGTTTTCTCTCCCTATCCCTATAAAGGCTTTGTTAAACATTTGAAGAAAACAACTTTTTTTTTT
>NW_008701307.1:0-683 GCF_000695815.1 Acanthisitta chloris
AGTCTCTAAAAGAAGAAAATGCTGCTGCTATCACCCTCCTTCTCTTAAGATAAGCACTGCAGCAGTGGAGAAGGGATTTGCACTCAATTGAATGTTCTTGAGATCTGCAAAACTTGTTTTACATGTAAGAGTTTGGGAAACAGCCAGAAAGACTAACAACATTGAGAGGCATTTGCTTTGTTCACTTTAGCTCAGAGCTGAAGCTCAGAGAGTTTTAGATGTAAGAGTTTATATTAACTGTGTGGAACATGCACTGTTGCCATCAAATGTGTACATCTGCACAGTTTCAGCAAATTCTATTTGTGCCCAATAAAAATGTTGTCTTTTGTGTTCCCACACCACTAGAGAAAAGCATTATTTCAGTAATAAATGCAAAGAATAACAGAACTGCTTAGTTTTGCTTGTTTCTAACATATATAATTGATACTGTACACACACCTGCTGTGTAAGATTTGCTGCACTGCATATTTCTTCTGTTAATCTGTTATGTATAGCATTGGCAGTACTGTGTAGAATTACTCTGTGCAAATGTAGGAAAGGTATTCTTAGTAAAACTAAATTTCAGCTTGTTGGACATACTATATCTGGCAAGGTACAACATTCCAATAAGCTGTTTTCTTTTCCAAGTGAGCAATCTTATTCTTCTGGTAAAGCACCATACAATTATGGTTTTCTTTTTTTTT
>NW_008701308.1:0-674 GCF_000695815.1 Acanthisitta chloris
GGTGAAGGTTTGTATTTTACAAAGCTGTGAGCCACCTACAAAAGCTAAAGCTTTGTTTAAAATGATACCACTCAAGTGTTTAACAGAAACACCTTTGGGTTCAGATTGTGGGGTATTTTCAGTATGCCCATGGTTATGGCATGCCCAGTCCTTTTGGAGAAGGTAAGCTGGGAAGAGTCTTGAAGAGAGAAAGTTTCTAGTTCTCAGTTAATTGCAGTGAAAACCTTGTCCTGTAGCTTTGTGAAATAGGTTTGTTGCTGTTGCATGGAGCAAAGGAAGTTCAACTTGGACTTTTCAATCTATAAGTGGGTACTTAAATATGCAATTTGGAGCTTAACCATCTGAGTATTTCAGTGCTCAGTGGCTCTGTATATTTTGACTTCCATTCCTGCAAGGAAGGTATGCATGTTTCACTTTCTTAATCCTGTTACATAAATGGCAACTCTGTCAAATTCAGTGGTGACTTTTTGGAGGAATTTTAGTTATCAGTTGTTTGTGTTCTATTGCGTTTTCTTTCACTGCCATCAAATTCTTACATGCAAGGCAATAACACCTGAACTTTCTCCTTGGTTCTGATCTTTTTGCCTTTGCCTACCTGAACAAGATTGTTGCAATCTCTCTGAATTAGAACCTGTTTCTTGTTAGGAAATATCACCCATACTGTTGAATTAGCT
>NW_008701309.1:0-687 GCF_000695815.1 Acanthisitta chloris
ACATCGCGGCCACAGTGCTCCTCTCAATTCCAAGCACTCCCACTGGGGGATCATTTGTGCTTGTATGTGGCATACCCGAGGGTGGGATTCTGCATATCCCAGTGAGCCGAAGGCAAAACAGACATGAAAAACCCCAGACAGAAGAATATTGGTCAGATGTTCTACTCAATTATTAATTCCAGGAAGTAATGCAGTATAAAATTGAAATAAAAAAATATTACCCCATTCTCTGGGACTTTGGCATATGTTTAATGACAGCAGCTCTACAGCTCCTGGTTTAGAGTCCCCAGAAGCCCTGGGGTGATCCAGTATCAAGCTTCCTGGGATAGAAGTGAGAGCTTCAAAAGACTGCTCTAAGCTTTAGTTGGTGGCCTGTGAGCAAATGCTGAAACCTCTACTCGTGCCTTGCAGGGGGGACCCAGTTCTGCAGTATCTGTCATAGGAGACCCTGAGCACAGGAGCAGAGCTAACCTGTGGCTTTACTTCTGCCAGCATCAGCTCTCTGCCTGCTGCTCAGAGGTTCCTGCAGCAGTCTCTAACTTCAGGCACCCTTACACTCACTCCAAATGATCTCCACCTCGCCAGCCTTTTGCTGCTCTGCCAAAGCATGTTGGGAGAGCCACTGCTCAGCCCATCCCCTGCCCCTTGGGTGCCTGCAAGCCCTGCTGTTAGCGTAGAAAACACATA
>NW_008701310.1:0-674 GCF_000695815.1 Acanthisitta chloris
GGTTTTTTTCAGTGCCAACTGCTAGCTTTGTATTCATTGATCTAATGAAGTCTGGTTTATTATGGATTTATACCTCTTCGTTAATTGTGTGCTTCAGTGGAAGCTATGCCTGTGATCAGAACACCAATAAGGCTTTTGTCACAGAACCTCTGGCATCTAATTTTAGTCTTTCTCTGTAGAAATCATTTTGTGACAGCTACTGAGAGTCGTAAGGTCTTTCCAACATCAGCTGCCTATTTTTCACTAAGACCTTATATACTTTAAATTGTCTTTATATTTCACCTCCTCTGTCATATCTGGCTGAAATCAGACAAAATGTTCAGAAGTTATTAGGGAAATGCTTTTTCTTCCTCATACACATTCACAGACTCAGTGACTGAGCTGAATAAACTACAGCTTTTTTGGAAACTAGGCTAATAAATAGCAACAGTGAAAGATTGCCTCATTCAGTGTTTTTGCAATCTGCAGTGAATGCAGAATTACTCACAAAGTATACAATAGGATATAAATAAAAAAACACCTAGGCATGCATAGCATCACAATGGAAACTTGAACGGGATCAGGAAATCTGTCAGCATTTCGGGTCAGTATGAGAAGAGAAGCAAATATCACTGAGTTGCTGAAGGCTCACTCCCTCTGGCTATTGATGAGAGCAGTGCAGATGTGCTCTTCAA
>NW_008701311.1:0-685 GCF_000695815.1 Acanthisitta chloris
GTGTGCTGCATATGACAGCAATGCACGCGGTTGTTACCAACAGGGAGGTTTCTGCAAAAAATCTCATTGGGAATACCCCACTGATAGTCCAGCCCTCCACTTGAGCTAGTGGGAGGGGTTTGAAGTTCAGGTGATGCTGGCTGAGCTCTCATTAGTGACCAGGGACATTTCACTCACAGTGTGGAAGGCAGACAGGGAGAGGCAGATGGCTTTGAATGCAGGATTTACATAGTAATGAGATTCAGGTCACCATAGCTGTCTTTTTCTCTCTGCATTTTGTCTAGGTGTCGAGTAGTGTGCAGGGATGACAGGGATGACAGAATAGGGAGTAAAGGAGGAAAGTTAACCCCTTGTTTTAAGCAGAGATTGGTGTTAAAATAAGTTTATTGCGGTAGGGTGAAGAAGAGTTGGGTATGACAACGACAAGCACAGATGGAGCTAGAATGGATAAAGGTAGGCACTTTTTGAAGTGTCAAGCTTAGTTCTGATGGGAATGATACAAAGCATTCAAACTTTTAAATCCCAGAATTTCCTGTGATTTTTACGGTCTTTGTTGCTGGTTTTAGAATAGATAGTTTGGGGCTTTGCTCATTACAAGTCAACCCAAAGTTGGGAAAGTTTGTGGGCTGAAGAAGGGCTTGGTTTCTTGGCTAAAGACTTGTCTTCACATGACTATGTAATGGCA
>NW_008701312.1:0-684 GCF_000695815.1 Acanthisitta chloris
AAAAAAAAAAGCTAAACTGTAAATTAAATACACTAAATAAATTTATATGCTGCTTTCCTGTATGGCTTAAAGCCTTTTTTTCCAAAGTGTTTTGCACATCATCATATTAAATGGAATAATTTCTATTTTATTAATCTGTCTTGATATAAGGGGCAATATGCAAACTGAAATGAATCGACTCAGACTGGAAGCACTTGTTAAAAACATATGGTTAGACTACTTACATAGAGTAGTATTTCAAGATTTATCATTGCATGTACAAATACAAAGAAAACAAAACCCACCATGCATGAAATCGAGACTACAATAAACTCCTAAAGCCTTGTACAGTTTGCCAGAAAGTATAGTTGAAGATCTATAGGGAGGAATACAACCCTGTCTGGAGCAGATTAACCTAGATTTAAACTATGTAGCACTGACATAAAGGGATTTTTTTTCTGCAACTTTATGTATAATCATGGACCATTAACCAAGCCATGAATTAGACCCCAATAGGTAATAGATGCTCTCATGTGGAAATCCTCTAGACTTCTAACGACATTTTACAGCTCCAAAAATGAGGATATTTTAGCCAATAAACCATACTGGTTTAGCCAATAAACTATTCCTCTTTTTTGCCTTCTAGTATTTGATTCTTTAGGATTTGCACTTTCAAGCTTTTCTGTACAGCCAGGACACAAAGCT
>NW_008701313.1:0-684 GCF_000695815.1 Acanthisitta chloris
CTAAGCTCCATCCCAATCCCTTCACATTCTTTGACTCTAAGATACAAAACCTGTTGGAGGGAAGGATTTTGCCCTGAAAAGGGGTTGCCATGGCATAGGATGCTCCAGGTGTGGAGCAATAAATAACCTGCACCAGGAGCATGGATGGATCTGCAGCATCCTTGGAGCACAAGCCAAGGCTGTAGGAACCTCCAACCTCCAAGTTCAGCTCTGTCAGACACCAGTGACCTCCAGCAGGTCCAGGTTTGAACCCCAAAACATGGTGGAATTTTGTGCTCTCCTAGGAGCTGTCAGAATCCAGTGAAGTGTATAAATCCCACCAAAAAAAAATCCTGGATCTCCCTTTCCCAAGCCCTGGAGACTCCAACAGCTGCTCCCACCAAACCTGCAGCTACAGACCACACTCAGTTTTTGGTTTATATTTCAGTTGCTGCTCTTGTGTGAGGGACCTGGAGTCACTCCTGGGCAAAAAGAGAAGAGCTCTGAGCATTCCCAAAGGAGATTTATTCCCCCTGAGCTGTCCCAGGAATCCAAGAGCTCCACTCTGAGGCATCTCCCTAATTCCAGGAGCTGAATTCTGTGTGAAGCCACATGAAGGAATGAAGACTTGGAGTCCTCCAGGGCTTGAGATGAGAGCTTGAAGGATTTAGGAATTTCTCCAGGGCTGTGGGAATGGATGGGAAG
>NW_008701314.1:0-688 GCF_000695815.1 Acanthisitta chloris
TCTTTGGATTCAAATTCCCAGTGAAGTTACATCATTCCCAAATTGACTGATGATCCTTTGAAACTCCTTAAGTCTGTATGACATCAAAACTTTGTCAACAGAAACCTGTCAGTATTTCCAATGTACATATTTGCCATCTGGATAAACCCCAAGCAACTAGATTTAATCCCATAGCTCAGCCTTCTTTGAACAGGAGATCGAGCTAGAAACTAGATGAGATCTTTCCAACCAAGCAGAAAGAAGAATAAAAAAATGTCCACAGATAACAGTATTTTTCAGTATTATGGAAATTCAGATTCAGAAGACATATTACAGTAGGGTGTGTAGAGCCATAGCCTATATGAAATAAAATCTGCCTATGTTTACTTGGGACATACGGTACAGACATCTGTTTTGGGGACAGGAACTTATGCATTTTTTTCAAGGAACAATAGCTTATAATTCACAGTGTCCATATTCTATATAAAAACTTTATTTGTGCTTGCAATAGAAGTGACATCTGCAACACACTCAGCAGTGATCAAAACATTCCTTTCTGAGTATAAGTCTCTTCCCAAACTGTGTCCATAAAGGGAGATGGTGTCATAATACCCTTTTTAATCTTCTACTATCCCATTGTATGCTCCCATAGGAAATCCATTTACTTATTCTACAATATTTGCATTGAGTAGAATCATAGAATCATAGA
>NW_008701315.1:0-688 GCF_000695815.1 Acanthisitta chloris
TAACACAATCATCTAAATCATAAATGCATGTGAAATGACAATACATTATCAGAGATTTAGAGCTCTTACAAAATGTGAAGGAAGCATAGAGAAGCAGCTGCTGAGAGCACCAATGTTGGTTAATAGTACTAGTGAATGACTACTGTGATAATAATACATAAAATCTTAGAAGCTTACTGTGTGCTGCAGGATGCTGTCACTCAAACCAGATAGCTCAGATGACCAAATTCATCATTCCATTTTCTCTCTTTCTTTTCCCCAAGGGCTGTAATCAGAGCTATTCAGGAGCCTTCAGACTCACTACTGGATGAAACACAAGGCTCTGCTGCCTCATGAATGAACTGAGGGCTGTAAAGAACATCCCAGTTAAGGATTCTTGGAGACAGAGACATCAGATTTAAGGGTTAATTTGCTGCATAAATCCAGCATTAGCTGCAACTCTTACAGTGTGCAGTAAACTAGTCTATTTTTATGACTTAACCTTTACTGATCTGCATCTGCTAATCAGCTCTATATTATGCAGATGCTGTTTATGTTTGTAAAGATATATGTGAATGACCTTGGTGCTAACTGTGCAAGATTTTTGGGTTCTGTTTTTAATCAGATTCCTTGGTGATGTTCTCACCTCCTGGATGAGGCTTACTGATCTATTTGCTTCCTACTGATATGGGACTGCTGCTACAATACA
>NW_008701316.1:0-688 GCF_000695815.1 Acanthisitta chloris
TTACTGACCTAGTTAAGAGAAAACACCAAAGGAGGAGATACATTTAGGATCCCCTTTAGAAGTTACTTTAATCCACTTCCATTCACAACCATGAGCCTCATCCTGCAGCTAAAAGTGCTCAGCACAGCCTGTCCTCCCTCTCAAAAAGAAGCCCCATGGATAGCAAACTGAGGATGTACAAAGTGTCCTTTTTAGCAGATGGTCAATTAACACTCACTAATATATGTTATAAACAATCTATCTTCTGGTCTTTCCCTCATATGCAACAGAGCTTTGAATGCAGGTTAGTTTTTTTAAAAACCTCTCACCCCACCAGTGGAAACTATTTTCTTCTGCAGTCCAAATGAGGTAGGTGTAAAGAACTGGTACTGAGTGTATAAGATATGGATTAGACAGTACCAAACACATGAAACACCTAAGATCCTGCTGCAGTTTGGGAATAGCACAGATACCAGGCAATTCAGCACAATCAAGAGACAGGTAATTGTGTTTCTGAATGGCAGCAGACCTCTGGGGTACCTAGGAAATTTCTTCAGTTGCAGAATAGGATGGAACTTAATGGATCCAGATTTTGGGAATTAATGTTTTAAATCAACAGGTGCCCAAGTTTTTGGGAATCTAACTTACTCATACAGATCCAGTTTCTAGGCAACTCTGCAACCATTGTAAGACTTAATACTCTTCTGCT
>NW_008701317.1:0-686 GCF_000695815.1 Acanthisitta chloris
AATCAGGTCCTGGAAACCACAGTGTTTGACTTGCCTAATTGTTTATCTAGTGTGTTAGCTCTACAGGGGAAATAATGTTAGTATTTATGGTAGCCTGTGACAGAAAATATCTCTTTGCTCTCTCTCTTGCAGAGCATAATAAAACTATGCTATGATGGCCTAAGACCTTTAGAAAGATAATAACTGTGGTTTTCTGCTGAGTGGGGTCAGAAAGATGTGGTGCATCTACCATTCCTTTTGATGGACATGCAGTAGTTGAGACAAGATCTGCAAGGCTGACAAAACAGAAAAATCTGGGATTTCAATTACTGAATGCTTCTTTACAACCCTGAAATGTACTGGTGTTATGAAAAGTCTTGCTATGACTCTTAGTGCAGTATGGTGACTTTGGGTACCAGTCAGGCCAGCCACCAATGTATCTGCAACTGTTCTGTATTTAGAAACACATGAAACATATGCAATGCTTTCCTTTGTGGCAGGAGGAGCAAAGGTGGCTGTGTGTAAGCTTGGCTGTAGAGGCAGTGAAACCAGTGGTTTGGCTTGGGTCATCATGTTGCAGGACTGTTTCAGAGGTACTGAAACAAGGCTGAGAATGGTTTGGAATTGTTCAGCCATGTGAAAGTACAGAGAAACTGTGATCTTGCAAAATATTTCAGCCAGTGAAAAGTTTTTATTTTTCTTTTTTT
>NW_008701318.1:0-689 GCF_000695815.1 Acanthisitta chloris
TTTTTTTTTTTTTCCAGATATGTGGTCTGATACTTGGCTGCATCCACCTGCCTGCTTTGACTACTGATAGTTTTGACTTCCTTCAGGTTACTGATAAAAATGTTGACTGCAAGGCTGAGAAATCAGTCCCCATGTGAGCCTACTAGAAGCACTGCTGCTCGATCTAATCGTTTACAGTCTATTGCATATGCATCATATTCATTTTATATTTTATTAATCAAAATGTGAGATATAAAGTCAAATGTCTCATTGAAATCTGAGATTATTAGATCAAATTGGTACTCTGTCAGAAATATAAAATGAATATCAAGTGATTCATTTGCCATAAAAATTCAATCCTGGGCATTAATTATTTCATCCTCTTTCTGTTCGTCATCAATCAAATCCTTTCTCTGCTAATCCAGTCCATCATCGTCATCAATATCCAAATCTCTGTTTGACAGTTCCCATTTACCCTGTTTAAATGTCACAATATTACAGAACAAAGATAAATACTGTTCTTTGTTTGCTTTGTCTCCTAGCACTAGCAGTTAGAGGACAATCAGTGATTGAGAGGGGGAAAAAAACCCAACAAACCTAATTCAAAACCAGTCAGTGCTGCTTCACACTCCCTCTGGCTGTAGGACTCACTGCCACAAAAACAGGTACTTTAAGAACCACCAAGATGTAGGTCTGGTGCACTCTTGGGT
>NW_008701319.1:0-688 GCF_000695815.1 Acanthisitta chloris
AATTAAAGGTTTGGGAGCAGTTGTACCTTTCCCCTGTGGTTAAACACCTGAAGGAAGACTGACAACTGCCTTCTATTCAGGACTCACTATCTCAGGAAGACAGTCATGTTTGCCTCAAAGCCACTTCAGCCTTTGACTGACCTTGAACCCACAGTGGCACACACAGAATATCCTTGTGGAGCCTTTCACTGCCATACGCATGTCTACAAGTATTTGAGAAAAATTATAGTGTAGCTTGACAACTCATCACAAGAAAATTGCTCACTGTTTTATCTAAGGCTTGTTTAATCTGAGGGTGTTCAGACTTTCTAGGGTTTGGGTTTGGGAGTGGGGAAGGTTGTTTTTGTTTTGGTCAGGAATGGGAATAAAAGAGTTTCATTGTTTCCCTGTTTTCTAGGTCAGGCAAACACTGCAATTGCTGTGGTTAACTGCTGTCTCAAACTGGTTTATTTTAGGTATGCCAAGAGAAGAGGGGCAGTCCCATGTAATTAAGCAAAGAAACTGGAAGCCCTTTGGAACAAACTTACTGCTTCTGCATGTCTGCTGGCTGGTTAAAGAAAGCCCTCAGGACTCACATCTTCTGGTAGCCTCTCTATTGCCAGCGTGCTGTGATCCTTAGCATGTTTTTCTCAACTGGGTCCCTCTCTGCAAGTCCTTTAGTGAGAAGGCAGCGCTAGAATTTGGTTTT
>NW_008701320.1:0-689 GCF_000695815.1 Acanthisitta chloris
TTTTTTTTTTTCCTATGGGTGTTTAACAAGAAATCAGCCTGCAGTGTTGGAATTTATTGCAAGGGCATTTTAGAGCAACTTGAGAAGCAGTAAAGATTTCATTCAAATTATGATACTATCTAAAATGTTCCTATTTATTTGAGCTGGCTTCAGAACAGGGTCTTAAACTGGAAAATATAGTGCTATGCACTATAAAGAAGAGAAGAACCGTGATCAGGGTATGTAAGGAAAGGTGGTACAGGACAACTGAAATTCCCTGGCTTCTCCTTCTTCAGTAGATGCATTATACAGTTTCTTCCAGTGTCAGGACAATGTGGCTCTGTGTGGCCCCTTTCCATCACATAGCCAGCACATGCACCAGTGTCAACACTCACCCCAAAGTAGCAGGTTTGCTACACAATGTGCAGCTATTCTTTTCAGCTTGTGCTGTATGTGGTGTCCACAGATATTCTCCATGTGGCTGTTACCCATCTGACCTGGAGGGTTCTCAGGAAGTCCCTGTCCTTTGGCCCAGAGGACCAACACTCCCTTTAATAGAGTGTTTCTAAAATGGTGCAAAAAAAACTCTGCTTCATTGTGACCCCAGTGCAGGACCTGGGTGGAAATCACCTGACATGCCCAGGACACAGCCAGGCTCTCCTTAGTTAAGTCCTGCTTGTCTGTATTGACCAAAGATTCTTGCTAGATCC
>NW_008701321.1:0-690 GCF_000695815.1 Acanthisitta chloris
TTTAAGGAAGAAATTTTGCTCCTCTTTCCAAGGAGCAAAGGCAAGGACCACCTTAAATCCACGGCTGCACACTAACCATGAGTGATGCTGCCATGATGTCATCTCTGTAGTCTCTTTTCCCTTGGAAGAGGTGAGAACTGTTCAAGGTTTGCACTATTTAAATCCCTGGAGAACTTCCCTGCTGCAAGCAAACATTTCCTCGTGGCAGAACCTGAGGGAGCTCCAGAACTGGGTTGACATCTCCTTCACATATTGGAAGGTTAGAGGTGTTCCTCTGCGAAGGGAGAGCTTTAAATAGCGTCGGCTTTGCGCGTGGCGCGGAACACGCGGAGCCTGGCGCGGAGCCACGGGATTTCGGGAAGCTCCAGCTGATCCCCAGGGCTGTGCACGTGTGGAATTCAGCCTGTCTCCAATGGGTGGGATCCCTCCCTGCAGCTATGGCAACAGGGCTTGGCCTTGAGGCCAAATCGTGGAATGGAGGGAGGAAAATTCCAGGAAGCTCCTTCTGCAATATCCCAGGGGGAATCTGGTCACCACCACTGGGTTTGGGAAGCAGCAGCAAGCCAGGCTGACTGTGTGGAAGCACACAACCACCTCCATCCACATTCCCACCCTAAGTGTCCTTCACACCTCTCTGCTAGCCCAAACCACAGCCCCAAGGTGGATCCATGGAGATCTCTCAGATCCATG
>NW_008701322.1:0-689 GCF_000695815.1 Acanthisitta chloris
AAAAAAAAACCCAAACAAAGCCCAACAAAAACCAAATACATGTAAGCCCTGAAGGTCAAAGCAAGGGAAGATGCACTTCTTGAATCAGTCAGGAAGAAGCAGAAATGGAAAATGAGGGAGGACAAGCCATGAAAACTCAATGCTCCATACTCAATATGCCAAGCAGAACACAGAAAAATACCCCTTATTTTCTTGGAAAGGGGGGCGGGTGTGGGAAATTTGAAAAAATAAAGCAACAGCAGCAGGGAGTCATCAGAAAATAGAAACACAGAGGACTGCAAACTATGAAATAATGCAAGGGCAATTCCTACACATAACTGCATTCCCAAAGCTCTTACCAGACACCAAAACTTTAACTAAATCCAACTTAGTGAACTACAACACCATGATCCTACTGATCTCCACCAAGAAAATTTGGTATGGTCTCAGTCTACCTCAGACACAGCATGACCTTCAGCAGAACCCCCAGGGCAAACCTCTGAACCACAAAACAAATCCCCCCATTATAAGAGCACTCAATGCACCACAACATACACTTTCATATTGATCTGTTAAAACACAAACAGGATTTTTCACGTGCAATAATATTTCCAAACAGAGTTTTCCCATGCTCTTGGAAGGTGGCAGTTCTTATCAGTAACTTTAAAACATTAATATGTTGCAACATTAACAAGCTTAAAACAATTCTG
>NW_008701323.1:0-689 GCF_000695815.1 Acanthisitta chloris
ACCCTGCTGCCTGTCCTGATGGGTGCTGAGACAGCTGCAGGAGCACTGGATGGGGAATAAAACCTGCAGCAAGGGCTGGCTCTGCTTAGTGACACCATCCCCTCCACAAAAGCTGGCAGAAAACAGCAGAAAACACTTCCCAAGCAGTGAGCAAACATCAGCTGCCTTGCAGCCACCTCAGGTGTGCTTTGCTGCAGGTTTCCAAGGCTGTTTCTCCTGGAGAAGCAGCTCCCAAGCTTGGAGAGGCCTGGGGAAAAATATCTCAGCTCAATTCAAAATTCCCATCCCCGGAATGCACTGTGATAGTCACACAAAGGCCCTGGTTGGGTCTTTCTGTTGGCAAACAGAGCCCAAAGGATCCCTCCCAGCTTGAAGGGCTGTGAGCCTGGCTGAAAGCAGTGGCTTTGGCAGCTCAGAGTGTAACATTTCCCCTCTCCATGCGTGCTCAGGGCATGCCATACCAAGACTTCATGTGGTTTTCCTTACTGTATGTGACACGCTGCGAGTCCTGTCCATCTCTATGGCTGCTCCAGAGAGGGCTGGATAAAGCATGGATGTGGTTAGACACAAGTGAAAACAGAAATGTGTTAGGAAACTGCCACTATGAATTTTATCATAAAGCAGGAAAGGAACCTCTTACCCCATCAGCCACTTAAACTGAAGCAGTTCTTCAAATAAAACCAGACCCC
>NW_008701324.1:0-680 GCF_000695815.1 Acanthisitta chloris
ATTTCAATGTTGGCTTTACTGTTTTCAACAACAAAATTACTCACATCCAGAATGTGTTTTTTCCTCAGCCCCCACAACCCAAATTACAGAGGCAGTCATCATCTAATCAGATATAATTGCTCTAGGTTGTAACAGCAACAGCATGGGCACCTCCTGGTAAGCCAAAAAATTCTACCAAAGAGGTGAAGGAGAATGTTGCAACTGTCATTAATTATAACTGCTCCATAATTTGGTCAATGCGTGTTGAAAAGATTTGGTAAACATGTATGGAGGAGTGGAGAGAGAAGCAAAGCAATGAAAGCCAGATGGCTGAAAATGGAGGAGATTCCAGGCAATTTCTACAGCTTTTTTCTTGAGTATTTTCAAAACTGGTCTTTTGTTCCTGTACAACAAAGAACAGCTGAATGCCACAAAATAGGGGGGATAGGAAAAACCAGATGGTTCTAGGAATAGCACACACTTTCACCCCAACATTATGCTGTGACTCCCTCAAGCCTGTCTTGTTAGCAAGAAAAGATAGGAAACCATCTGAGTGGTCTTGATACTGGACCAAATGGCAAAGATACTTTAGCTCATTGCAGTGTCTTCTTTTTCTTTACCTTCTTTTATTTTCCTTTGTGTCTGTTTGTTCTGTGTTTGGGTGATAAATCACCTGTTATTGTTTTAATGTTTATTTGGTG
>NW_008701325.1:0-691 GCF_000695815.1 Acanthisitta chloris
CCCAGTTGATTCTATGACTCTATGATTTAGGGTTGGAATTGCAGCACCTCCTCCACAGCCAAGACTTGGCCACACCACAACAACACTCCACAGCAGCTTTTTCCACCTGCAGAGCCCAGAGGAAAACACTTAGCTGTGCCCCAAACGGAACCCTGGGCTGGGAAAAGGAATTAAAGCTCGTGGATAAATAGAGTTTTCATCCTCTTTGTGGACACTTGTGGCAGAGTGAGATAAGACAGGAGGAGTGGCCGGAAAAAACCTTTCCCTCCCTGAGCTGCATCGTGTCCTGCAGGGCAAACACAGCTCAGTGCCAGAGGGAGAAGGAGAAGGTGAGATGTTTGCACTGTGCTCATTACCCTTTGGGGCAGGACCAATATTTGAAGAGCAACAAGGCTCAGAGTGAGATGCGGTGAATAAACACCCAGCAGATCCTGGATTAATCCTGGATTAATCCAATGGTTCCCAGATCTCAGTGCTGAGCTCTCAGTGGCTCAGGGACAGCACCCACAGCCCCCAGCACCTCCCACTCACTGCTGAGCCTGAGGACATCCCACCCCATGGCACCCCCAGGGATGTCCTGAGGATGTACCATCACCATCACCACTGCCCACATGTTCCAGCACTTCCCATCCCTCTCAGCCCTTCTCCCACCCCAGTGACCCTATCCCACCCCCCAGTACTCACAACCCCC
>NW_008701326.1:0-685 GCF_000695815.1 Acanthisitta chloris
CATCAAGTACGTGTCTAGTGTTTTCCTTGGGCCTTCTCCTCCTTTTGACATGTTTAATAAAATCCTTTTTTGTTTTCTGGTACAGCAAAAGCTGGTTTCAACTCTGAGCGTTGGCTTTACATGTCTTCTGCCTGCATATGTGTGCCACAGCTCAGTAATCTTCCTGCAAAGATTGACCTTGCTTTCAGAGTTCATCCTGCTCTAGCGCTTTGAAACTGTGGTTCTTCAAGGCTGACCAGCACTCATGGACATGTTAAGCCCTCAAAAGCAGCTTCCCAGGGGACACTGCTGAAGATGCTTGCACAGCCCTTCTCTGGTGCTCGGGAGACGGAGGCAGGAAAAAGCAGGAGGGCCGTGCGGGATGCTACAGCACTTGGACAAAATGAAATCATGATGTGCTCTGAGAAATCCTCCTCTTTGGCTTCCCTGTGCTGCTGAGACAGCATTGAAAAGCATTCCCTGCAGGAGGTGGCTCTTTGGTCATGACACACATATGTCTGGGAAAGCACAGTGGTACTTTATTGAAGGCTACCGAGGCAGCTGCTGTGGCACCATGTGGGAGTTCATGTACAAAAAGGCGAAGACCAATATTATCTGGCGAATGTCGTTTTTTATTTACAAAATTGTTCCTTTATACACGCCAATTATAAGCCACTACTTACTACTGGTTAACTACTATTACTAC
>NW_008701327.1:0-681 GCF_000695815.1 Acanthisitta chloris
GAACTCATATAAATGATTACTTTTTGACACTGCTCACATCCATCTCAGTTTTGCCATAAGGAGAGGGCAGATAATAGCCTGGCTTAGAGAAACCAGCGAAACACACCATCTGGAAAAGCAGAGTGCGAGTATGGGTCACATGTAGATGGGAGCACTGCCCAGAAAAGGGCAAAGGCAAGATTCTCTCTCAGCAACTCTTTTACTCTCCTGGTTCCAAGAGGCTTTGCTGAATATGACATTCTGAAAGGACACTGAAAGCAAACTACTGGTTTTCAGTAACTGGATAAACAGAGACTTGCAGTCCCCATATTCAGGCAGTGCCAAATACAGCAGGACTCTGATTTCCCAGAGATCTCTCTCAATGTGTAGTAATAGCAGTACCAATACCTAACAGAGCTATTAATGCTGCTGGAATATAGTTACCAGACACTGGGTAGGCAAATTCCCTTAAATGAACCCTGCATTGTAAAGTGAAATATAGCATGTCCTGGAAAAACAAGACCTCTCCTGGTTAGTACAGTCCAATGGTCAGCAGTCATACCCTCTTGCATGAATGATTACAACTGGATTAAGTATTTTAGCTTGTTCACTCCAAAGAGACTAAACCCACAACCAGTAGCTATTTGCATATCAGGAAAAAGTCATATCCAAAGAAGTTTTGGTCATAGGAGTTACAACTGG
>NW_008701328.1:0-692 GCF_000695815.1 Acanthisitta chloris
GAAAAAGGCACTACATACAGAAGTGTTACTTTCCCAAGAGCTTAGGGCGAGAACAGACAAAAAGTCAGGAAATCACTCAAGTAATCTGCAAGCCAAAGGACAACTAACATCACATCTCTTTGCGATCATTTTCTTCAGACATAGAGCCAACACTCTCCTAGCAGTTTTATCTTCCCACAGGAAAACAAGGTACCTCTAATCTTTGCAGTAACTGTGGCAGTGGATGTTCACATCCAAGTTTCAAACTGTTCTGCACTGCTGAGATCTTCATGATCTCGGTGGCTGCTGCACAGCAGTGATGGCTTGCTGCACACAGGGTATTCTGCAAACAGGAAGGTACTGCCAAAGTCAGCGTTTTTCCTGAGGAAGGCAGCCCTTGGCAGAAACAATTTGCTTCTGATGTTTAAAATGGCTGATCACACACTTCTCCATTTTCTGGTCTTATGCGATTTTCTCATGGGCAGCCACTCCAATTCGTCACGTTAAAATTCCCACCTTCACATCCTAACGCTATTTTGACAGTGACACTTCCCAGTTCTGTCCCCAGCCGGCAAGAAGCACTACCGGCCAAAATTTAACTCATTCCCTGAAACGCAGGTAGCCAAGCTGTTCAGGTAGGACTCTTAATTTCGAGTTTCAGAAACTGCCCGCAGCGAAGCAGCGACAGCCGCACAAAACCTGCCAGCAATTCT
>NW_008701329.1:0-690 GCF_000695815.1 Acanthisitta chloris
AAAAAAAAATCTGTTTGAGTTGAAGTTAATGTAAAACCATAAAGCCTTTAGCATTCTGCTCCTGGAGCACATAAGTTTTGCTTTAGTTTTTGGAGTAGCACAAAGGTTTGTGTTGCAGATGATCAGAGCTTGTGGTGACTTTTCTTTTTATTGTTTTGCTTTGTGACATTTTGGTTTGCTTTATGCACATTTGGAACATTTGATGGTTATTTGTAAAAAAAAGTGAAGTTAAATTCATGGTATTTTTAAGCTCCTGCAGGGAAAAAATTGTCCACTTCTAAATTGATTCCTCTCTGTATTTAGACAAGAACAGTTCAAGATATTTGCACAGATTGTTCAAAGTCACTTGCCAGATAATTTTTTGAAATATTTCATTGTTAGTGCCATTACAGTAAACCCTTGTAAGATGAGCTGTTTTGACTGAAAAATAGTTTGACATTCTGAATTGCTTTGAGAAAAGAGGAGAGAGAACCATGACTGTGTGTCACAAAAAATGTGGCTCTAAGTGCTGAAGCTCTAGAGTAATCTGCAATAACTCTCCTCTGAGCTTTCCAGATTATAATTTCTATGTGGTAGGTGACTTTATTATTCTTTCCATGGTATCTTGTCTTCCTTCTGGTGATAACTTCAGAAATTTATTGTAGTTTGCATTAAACTAACAAACATTTTTGTAGAACAACCTTTTTTTTT
>NW_008701330.1:0-691 GCF_000695815.1 Acanthisitta chloris
AAGATGGACTGGTCTTTTTCCTGGAGGTGCTGTGCCCTTGGGCAGGAAAGCAGCGCTGAAGGGAGGCGTGTGCGAAACACACAGAGCTGTGCCGTTTACAGACAGCCCGTAGGGGAAAACTAACTGCACAAACCCGATCGGTTTTCTGGGGCCACGGGACAGGTTTTCTGGCGACCAGTGCTGGGTTCGTGTGGCTTGTTTTGCCGTGGGAACGCTGATCCTCTGCAGTGCATCCATCGCATCCGAGCGCCGGAGGGAAGGACCATCCAGGAGCTCCAAGGCAGAATGCAGCGGCTGTGCAGGCTGGTCCCAGTGTCACTGGTGTCACAGCACCGGCCACAGCTAATAACCGTTCTGTAAAACTAACAACAGAATCAAAGATTAAGACAACAACAGCAAAAAAGCAGGTCAAAGTCTTAATCTCTTCCAACGCTGCTTTTCTTCAAGTTAATCTGTGGTCTCACAAGTTAAAGACAACCTTCATATTACCTGTTCAATCCCGCAAGTAGAGTAGGGATAGATATGATCACTGCAGGAAGAAGTGTCACAGACTGCCTAATTGCCAGTTAATTCATTTGCATGAGACAAATTTAAGTGCTTGATATCTAGAATATTGGAAATACATTTGCCGCCTTATATTAGAATCATAGAATCTCAAAGATTCTCTCAAAGATCACCAAGTCCAACCCTA
>NW_008701331.1:0-693 GCF_000695815.1 Acanthisitta chloris
GAAATGCTGACAGTGATTTCTCACTAACACGAAATTCTGCTTAGTGTTTTTAGCCCTTTTCAGTACAATATAGAACAAGATTGTCCCCTCTGTGTATTTTACCAGCAGTTCTAGGAGGTGCCTGCTCTGGGCCAGCTGACACTAACAATGCTTCAAATAGCTCCTAAAAAAGGAAGGAAAATCTGCAGGAAGATGGGCCAAGTGCCCAATAACTTCTCTGTTTCCACCCCAAACCAGTTGGCCACATGAAAAGGACCAACATAAAGGAGAAACTGCTCATCACACAGACAAAACCATTTAGTAGCACTAGATGACACAACTTCCTTTGTCTTCTCTGAGAAAACAGGTTAAAGAGAGAGCAAGTTCTCCAATTCACCTCGTTTCCCCCTCTCCCCCCTCCCCAATTCCCTTATCCTCTTATTTCATGCCAGTGACTTCTGGTGCATAATGAATTTCCACCCAGGCTGCCACAACAGTCATCTCAGCAATACCCAACATTCCTGAAAGTTTTGTGCAGACCAGCAGATGGATAGGAAAAAACTCTCTAATTAATTACATCCCCAGTAAGGCATGGCCAGACAGAAACCAGCACTTGGAGCTGTGCTTGGCAGCCAGTTAGCCTGTAGGCACAGCCATGTTATTGCCCACTCAACTGTTCCAAAGGACGGGGGGAAAAAAAAAAAGAAAAAAAAA
>NW_008701332.1:0-691 GCF_000695815.1 Acanthisitta chloris
CTCTTCCAAATTCAGAAACAGAGGGTTTTCCCTCTATATTTCTCATTTGCTCCTTGAACATCATCGGCATTAGTCAGCAAACTCCTGCTATTTCCTCCGCAAGCCCCTGACACTTGCAGAGTGACTAACCCTCTCTCCACACACTCTGGCTCCAACAGTTGCATCTGCTTTTCTTCCTCAAGACAAATGGGTCTCTGCATTGCACATGTGCAGTTCTCCCTGTGGTCACTGCCCCACAAGCTCCTGCTGCCACACGGCTCCAAATACCATGACTTTTTATCCACAGAGCTGAAGAACCAGGACGTGGTGGCAGGGCCTGCTTTCAGGTCACTTCTTAACTCACCATCACAGCAGCAGTGTCCCTCACACTGGGAAGTGCTTAGCTACTGCCCCAAGCACAGGCATGTGGAGAACACAACGGAGGAAGCCTGAAGCCACCTGGCTTCTCTTCACAGCCTGCCCAGTAACCTGGGCTGTCAGGTCACGGTGCCTTCAGGTGTCTGCGTCAGCCTTCCCTTCCCAGGACCAAGAGTCTCTGCCCTTGTCAAGCCTCCTGGTGCCTGACACAATGTGCAGAAGGCCTCAGCTGGGCTTCTGAGGCATGAATGCAGGATAAGTGAAACACAGCTCCTCGTGACTCAAAACCGCCTCATCAGTGCACGACAGAAGGCTCCTCCTGGCCAGGTGGGCT
>NW_008701333.1:0-693 GCF_000695815.1 Acanthisitta chloris
TTTTTTTCAAATTTCTTACACTTTACAAAATTAACAAAAATGTTCTACAATATGCCACAGTGGAATCCCTGCCCCACTTCCACCCGCAGCCTCCACTGCAAACAGTGTTATATTCATTTTGAAAACTGCACTGGATCTTTGCAAAATCTAAACAATTTCTGTTTCCAGCTTAATTCTAAAAATTTCATTATGCCCTTTTCAGTTCTGAAATTAAGACTGATTTTTGTTGATGTCTGCAAGAATGTCATGTACCATGATAAATTTGGAATGTAAGGAGTAGCATATCCTGGTTGCCTTGATGTAGGTCAAATACTGAAAATCGTATCCAGGAAAATGCCACTTGTCATCTGTCTTCAGTCTTTTGTATATGCATTTGCTGGATGGTTGGTTGAACTATACTTTCTGAAAGACAGATAACACAGGGCTTTTGAAATGCATCTCCACAAGAGTGCAGTTCCAGCCTAATCTTGATTTCCAGAACAAAGCAGAAGAATGCTAGCATTCAGAGCCCAAATAGATTTGCATGGGATTAAAAGGCATTTAGTTATGACAAGTAGACACAGAAAAAAATTTGCTAAGATCTCTTCTGCTTTCTGTGCAATGTCCTGTGTAGTATTGTATTGGAGAGGGAGAAAGCAACCTGATGTTACAGAGGTAGGCAGCCTGAGAACTAAATGACACCAATTTAAGGAA
>NW_008701334.1:0-692 GCF_000695815.1 Acanthisitta chloris
GGTGAACAAAATGTTGTCCTAGCATAGTCATAATTTTCCCTGTTCTTGACAGTCTTCTTTTATGTTACCTTTGTAGCCTGTGATGCTGGAAAGAGTAAGCTTCTAATAGGAAACAGCTGACCAAACGGAACTGCTGTGTGGAGTGCAGAAATGGTTTTATTTACTCTGAACAGTCTAATATGTATTTCTCTCACAGACCATTCACCAGCACTTCCTTGTGAAGATCTTGGAAAGTCACCACCATTGCTATAGACAAGGAAAGGCACATTTTAACACTTGAAGTGAAATGGTATTCTCACTGAGACTAGTACAAATTGTCATTAGTCAATGATACCATAATTTTGGTAACCCTTGCCTATTTTCCTACATCCCTATGGTGGATTTAGAGGGACTGGTCTGCAGAGTTGCTTTGGGAAGTGCAGCCCTGTCTGTGCTGGGCCATGTGGGGAGCCAGGTGTCATGCAACACATCCCATGGGCAGGTTGTCTGTGGCCAACCACAGCCATGGTCATGGGGCTGAAGGACTGGGCTAATCACTGTACCTCATGAAGTTCAGTAGTTTGTCTACCTACAGCTCAAAATCATTTTGGTCAAAGAGAGAGAGACAGCACCAAGCAGCTGGGGTGGCAAGTGAGTTTTCTCATGTCATTGTAGATTTTCTTGTTATCAGTGATCACCATTGTAGGGGACCT
>NW_008701335.1:0-682 GCF_000695815.1 Acanthisitta chloris
GGATGGGAAAGAAATTACTTGCTTCTACTCTATATGCCACTGGAAGCAAAACTGTATGATACATCATCTGCCAAGATGTTGCTTATATATTAAGCTTTAACAAGCAAAGCCATTAGTCTATGTTCTACAGCACTGTAAACATGATGGAATTAGTTTGCTTATTTAAACACAGCAATTTTACAAGTGCAGCAAGCTAAAGACTATGCAAGTGCTTACTACCAACAGTACATTGTTGGCTAACAACAATGCACTGCCCACACAGTGCAAAATGAAAAACAAACCAAAACCAAGATGTGAGCCAGTCTGAACCATGGGCAGTTATACTACACTGCAGCTTTTGCCACAATTGGGTAATGTGAGGTCTGATGCTCCTATCAGGGAGTACATTGTTGGAAATCAACAATGATGCTGTTTGGGTTGGTCCTACTTATTTCAGGAAAAGGTACCTGTGTGACAGCCAGCATAGGCTGTAGGAGTGACTTGACTAACAGGGAATGGGAGGAGCAATGACACTGAAGAACCTGGTAAGAATATTACACATTGAACAGAACATGTGTTACAGAAGATTCCCTATAGTAGAAAAACATTTGGGAGTTACTCGATTTTGGCATATTTGAAAACAGAATTCAGCTTTTAAATGTCTGTACATTACAGGATCACAGAATGGCTGAGGTTGGAAGGG
>NW_008701336.1:0-682 GCF_000695815.1 Acanthisitta chloris
ACACAGTTGTGAGACTTCCATTCCTTAGTACTCTTAGCTGCCCAAAAGTTATGTGGAACTCCAAACTTAAGAGAATGAAGCTGTGGGTATGTAAGTTCCCTAAGTCATGGCCATAGAAACTTCATAGCCTCAGTTAACCACAAAAGAAAAAAGAATGACTAAATAACACCTTAACAAGAGCAGCAGAAACAAATCAGAAAAGGATCTACTGGAGGAAACAATGAATATATAGATAATCCAAGATAAGAATCTCAGCACAGATTGCTAGATTACATATTTCTTACTAGAAACATGTACAGAAGCACCAGAAGGGTAACCAAACAACCGTCAAGGACAGAAATATATCGGACAGTATTACACAGTCCTACTTTATGGGGCAGTCTGTCCATGGCATTTTTACAGGAACAATAACTCTTCAGGAACATCACAAAGTAAAACTTCCTAATTAATATGTGGGGAAATACACAACAAAGCCAATAATAAGGAATCTCCTCTTAGCAAAACTTAACACACACAAGCGCAATAAGAAACAAACCTGTTAGGAAACATCATGCCTATGCCTTTCCCAGGCAGGACCAGCAGCAGAGCAACTGAAACCTACTGCAGAACAATTGAGCACTAAAGGAACTGAACAGCCACAGCACAGCTTGGAGATGTTCCTGTGATAACTGACATTTATTAC
>NW_008701337.1:0-693 GCF_000695815.1 Acanthisitta chloris
TTTCCCTGCTATTTTTTGTGTCTGCCAATGATTATTTCAAATCATTCCCATGCTCCTGCAGGTCAGATAATAACATCGTGAGCTTCTGGAGCACTGGAGTAGGTCACTGAGGGAGGATAAGGAGTTAGGATAAGATGTGAGGATATAATAAGAGTAAAGTAGGAGCAGACTGATCTCAGTATCACCCAAAGCTCTCTCCACAACTGCCTGTTAGTCCCTCATGGTACATCTGGCTGTATGACCACATTGGAGACTGATTTCTGCAAGAAGGACAAAGCACATTTGTCTGTCAGTTCACAACACTGTGATCTTGATGAACCTGAGCTAAATTTAACAAAAAAACAACTACAAGCAAACCTTAAGATTTCCTGTTCCCTACAAATAATGTATCTTTCAGGAGAATCCAGAGTTGTACATTGTACAAGCTCAGGATTTAGGCTAGATTAGGCCTGGGAAGTGTTTGGGTGAGATTTAACATGGAAGAAAGTTTAGAAAGGTGATGTCACTTCTTCAGGACTGTCTTCTGTTTTCAAACATATTCTCTGTTGTTATAGGACCATCAGACATATTTGGCACATTACCTCTTACAGACTGTGCAATAATTATTTGAGTAAACAGGAATAATGAGATTACCTATGAAAGGAGTGGATGCTATATATACATATTTTTAATAGAAAGTATTTTGTGATGTTT
>NW_008701338.1:0-687 GCF_000695815.1 Acanthisitta chloris
GACTTATGCACAGTCTCATCTCAAAGAGAAGCATCTGCTGTAGCCCAAGACTCTACACAAATTGAGTTATACTGAGTTTAAGGCACATCAAGCATTGTGGCAAGGCTTTGGCCAGTGTTCCCTTACGTAACTGTACATAAATCTGCACAGACTCACTCACTAAACTCCAAAACCAGCTGAGCTCTGAACTATCTCAGACTTGCTGTACTCCAATGTCCTTGCTTTAAACTGAGCTGGAAATCTCATAGTGGAAAAACACTAGAATGCTCATCTCTGTGGAAAAAAATGAAATTAAACTATCTTTTAATTTCAGAAGGTGAAATGTGGGTGTAAGATAAAGCCACTACACAACTATCACCCTCCACAGATGACAGGAAACTAAATGTTAGAGTGCATTGCAACATGCTTAAGCAAAACATTCCTTAATCTCCCAGTGGAGAGGAAAAACAAGGAGTAAAGGAAAAAAAATAAGAAGAAAAAGAGAGGAGAGAAGGCTCATTAGCTGAGATCTAGTTTGCCATATTGACAATACCAGAACCCACATGATAGGTTTGTTGCTAATCCTTGAGAACAGAGGCCTAACTACTCCTGATAAAAGGACAGAAAATCAGAGTTTTAGGGGGGAGGAAAGCATATTAGAGATCACCCTGTCCCAACCCTCTGCCCTGGGCTGGGACACCTCCCACC
>NW_008701339.1:0-694 GCF_000695815.1 Acanthisitta chloris
AGCAGCAGTGAGGATGGTGTTGCAGGGTTGGGCATCTCCACAGCTCACTGACAGATTTTCTTTCACCCTGTAACTTCTTTCTGGAGAGCCCTGTGCTAAGCTTTCCCATTCCCTGGAGTCCCATCAGTGCAAGCACAGGTATTGGCACAGAGAGACAACAACGGAGATGATGCCAGAAACACATCCAAATCCCTTCAGTGTCCTGGCTAGGGTGTTTCAAACTTTCCCAAAGAACAGGGAATCTCTCTCTTGTGCCATCATGGACTGGGTTTGTGCCAGAAATGGGAAGCAACATTCAGCTCTCCATGAGCACAGCAAGGTGGATTTAAAGGTGGTTGGTTGGCTGTGTTGATGCAGCATCTCATGGGCACAGGCTTCCTGGTGCTCCTCCTGCCCCTGTGTTTCCATGAGTTGAACAAAGTCTTTTTTTATTAAATCAGAAGTGAACAATGAGAAATTGATGCACTGGGGGGAGTAGTCAGAGGGACATGGCACAGTGATGCTCTCCCAGTAGGATGCAGGGTGTGCCAAAACGGGACCAGTAGGGGTGAGGATGGAGGATGCAGTGCCAGGGAGAGCTACATAGCACAGTGATGCTCTCCCAGTGGGATGGTGGGACACAGACTCACCAAAATGGAAGCAGTAGCAGTGAGGATGGGAGATGCAGGGCCAGGAGAGCTGCATGGAGCCTGTC
>NW_008701340.1:0-678 GCF_000695815.1 Acanthisitta chloris
TAATAGTATTACATATAAATCATATAGACTATAACACTGGACAGAAATGAGGCAGGAGTGGAGCTCAACCTGCTTTCCATGTGCATGCCTTGACCAGTGGTGAACCACTGCAGCAGGAACACATGTGGCTCTTTTACCCTGAGGAGCCTATTTGCAATATGTGCCTCAAATCAGGAGGCTGGAACTTTATTTCTCCTTAAAAATATAAGCAGTTCTTTACCTACCAGGTGACTGCTTTATCCCCTGAAATACAGTGTAGAAGAGAGTGAATGGGACCACTCGACCTACTATAAAAATGATACCCTGGGACTGAACTATGTTACTTCCACATAACAAAACCTCTCTCTTTTTAGACCACAGTAAATTTGAGATTCCTATGCCAGTCTTGGTTGAAATGACCTGCAAAAAGTGGTACTTGTTAAAAGGCTTCTAATTCATTTGCTTATGTTTCCTGTGTGAAAACTATGTTGTGACTTTCTTTGGAAGAAATTGTGACAAAAAGAATTTAATAATAGCAGTAAAAGAGAATTTTTAATTAAACTTCCTAACCTGCTCAGATAGCAATATACTCTTTCTGTGTTCAGACATTTCTGAACATTGCAAAAACATAACCTTTTGTAAATCTAATTATATCTACAAAGATGGTAGCTAAACCTAAGTCTTGGGTACATTTTTTTT
>NW_008701341.1:0-693 GCF_000695815.1 Acanthisitta chloris
GGTAAGACAGGAAAGTTTGTATGCTTGAGAAAAGGAAACCAGAGAGAGGATGCTTGACAACATAGTCAGCAGAAGAGTCAAGGGGAAAATCAGGACATTGGCTTTGGCTGCTGATGGAAAGATAGCAAGAAAGGACAGTAGCTGGTGGATTGTGAAACCAAACCACCAGGAGCTGTTGATACAGCTCCTGATACAGCTGTACCACAGCTGCTGTTCAGCAGCTGATGCTGCCTTCCTCATTCCCCTTGTGCTTTTGACTAAATCTCTATTGCATGTTTTCTGGAATAAGGAGCCTTCCATGGCAAGTCATTTTACTTCTGCAGTATCCAGCACCGTGTTCATAACCACTAATGTTTCTACAAATCGTGACTGTACTGTTTGCTTTTATTTTCTCCCTGGTATTCATTTTCCTCCATGAGCTTTTGCAATATAAATCTTTCTGTCTCCCATTTCAACCAAGGACAATGTTCTCCTTCAAGTGGGAGATGATCTAAACAACAGAGGGTCTGCTTTGTCAAAAATAAAATCTGAGAAGTTTAGAAAGTTATCTGCAGTGGTTAGTTATTGCCCAAGTTAACTGCTGTGCATATTCTGTCTTCAGTTCTTAGTGACAGGATCTTTCTGGTACAGGGAGGGAAGAGTGGATACCATCCTGCCTGTGTCATAGAGCTGAACTTGCAATCCCCAGGTCCC
>NW_008701342.1:0-694 GCF_000695815.1 Acanthisitta chloris
GGGCCGGTGCCAGTGCCTGGAGCTCGGTGGCACTGCGGGCGCCTGCTCGACCTGGGCGTCCTGCCAGGCTGACACGGCTCCTGGGACTTGGGAGGGAGTGGGGACTGGTTGGACTGGTGTGTACTGGGAGTGGGGACAGGATGGACTGGTCTGTACTAGGTCATGTTGGTCTGTGCTGGGTCAGACTGGTCTATATTGGGAGCAAGGAGTGGGTCATACTGGTGGTCAGATGTGTGCGTACAGGAAGCAGAGAGTGGGCTTGACCAGTCTGTACTGGGAGCAGGGACTGACTCAGACTGGTCTGTATCGGGAACGTGGATGGAATCAAACCAGTCTGTCCCAGGAGGAGGGACTGGGTCAGATTGGTCTGTAATGGCAGTAGAGACTGGGTCACATTAGTCATAATAGGAGCAGGGACCGGGTTGGACTGGTCCATACTGGTCTGTGTACCCAGCAGGCAGTGGTCAATCACCTGAGCGGCTCAGCCCCCCCAGGACCCTCCCTGGGCCAATGGGCCTGGGAGCACCTTCAGCCCTGGGGTGACAGGTGAGCTCCTCACTGGGAACCCCTGGCTGAAGTCCAGGGAGGGGTGGGAATGGGTCATATCCAGCTGGGACCGGGCAGTGCCCCCCGGGGTGCAGTGCTGGGTCCTGTTCCATAGCTCCCGCCTGTTGGAGTGGGATCCGGACCCGGA
>NW_008701343.1:0-694 GCF_000695815.1 Acanthisitta chloris
ACTCCAAACTGTTTATATAAAACTCCACCAATGGTTGGGCCCACCGTCCGGACCAAAGGCTGCACTGAGGCACTAATCCCGAGCATGGCACCTAGGAGAGACAGCAGAGACACACAGGGTGAGAGTGAGTCCTGGGATGGAAAAGCAGAGAAGAGCAGGCAGGATCCCCTTCATCCCGATGGCACTCCCCCACAGTAGTAGCAAATCACTTCAAATAATCTCTTGCATTAATTTATAGCGGTCCAGTTAGGGTTTGTTAAGGTGAAGGACTCCTGGAGGCATGGGGACTAGTTTCCACCACAAGCCAGCTCAGCTCTTTACTGAGCGGTCCGGGCAATCGTAGAGCTGCCCGAAAGGCAAGTTGGTGCTCACCACTGCTGTCACCAGGGTTCAAGGATGCCTTTGGACCCAGAAGATGCTGCTGAGCATCACACCTGGCAGGGCTCATAACTATTGCATGGAATTAGGGATGAAGAGGTAATTTCTAGGGTCATGTCTGAGACTTCCAAGCAAACCACACAGATTCTTCCAATATCATGATTACCTGAGCAAGCCCTGTTCCACTCAAGCTACTACTGCCAGCTCTTGAAAGCTTAGCAGTAGTGAAAGGGTTAGCTTAACTAGGTCTTTAAGAATAAATAAATAAAATCACAGATAAAGACTGAACCCCCTTGAGATACTCCTCCACCCCCCC
>NW_008701344.1:0-695 GCF_000695815.1 Acanthisitta chloris
AAAATTTGCCTCTACACAAAACCAGTAATTTAGCAAGTAATACAAACAAACCATCACTTTGAAGTAAAAAGGATTTAGTTCTCCCAACAAAATACACTTCAGATATTAAAGAACCAAATCCTCATTGTCAAGTGCTTTTTTCACTTAAGTTAAAGTAAGAGGGTTAATTAATTGATAGAGATTTAGAAAAAGCAGCTACAGAAAAGGTGAATCACCTTTATGGAATCAGAGTGTCCCAGAGTTCTCCACAGTGCTTCACTCTTTGGAACTTAGAGTAACACAGAGCAGTAACTCACCTGTGCAATAATGGAAAGAATCCCAAGCACTGCTATAAATGCTGCAACACTTTCAGATGAAAATCCCATTATCTGTATTAAAAAAAAGGCAATTTGATGGTTAACCCTAAACCACCTATGATGGGGTCACACATCAGTGAGGGAACACACAACACAAGACCAATATTACTCAGCTCCTCTTTTTTCATTAACTCCAGGAAGTACACAAAAACAAAGGGGCATAAGTAGAAAAGGAGTAAATGGTTCCCTCAAAAAATAAAAGCAGTTTATCATATTGAACCTTGTAGTCCAAGAATAATGCAACTAATTACAAAATACAAGAAAATTGTTTTGTAACTCTTTGTCTCTCTAAAAAGAGGAAAACAGAAGAGCAAGAGGACTTAAATCAGTTATTGGAAG
>NW_008701345.1:0-683 GCF_000695815.1 Acanthisitta chloris
TGCCCTGGGCAGGGACACCTCCCACAGGACCAGGTTGTTCTCCTAAGGCAGGAGAACAGCTCCTTTTCTACACAACACTACATGAAAGACAACACTGCAACCACCCAAGAGCTCTCCTGCTCCTCTGCAACATTGCTGACCAACCCAGTGTTGTTCAGACCTTGTCCATCATCAGCTGGGCCGAGGGGAGGATGTTATCCAGTGCCTCGGTGGAGTTGAGCCAGGGATGGTCCAGCACACCTTCGATGGTCAGTCGCTCCTCGGGTTTGACCTTCAGCAGCCTGAGGAGGAGGAATAAATCCATCAAGAGGGTTTGGTTGGTTTGCAGTGTGCTGGGAGCACTGGGCAGTCTCTAAGCTTACAGGAGCCAAAAAAGAAACTCCTCCTAAGAGCTCACAGTGACCCAAAAGCAGCCTGACCCTTGCTGAGGTGACATTTAATGCTGTCTCAGCTCCTTCAGAGATGCTCAGCAACTCAGGGTGAAGGAAAGGTGCTAAAGGCCATTTCAGTGATATTCAGCTCCATAGCCACATCCTCCCAGGTGGGAAATTAACTTCCAGATGAACTGGAAATGGTCTAGGGCAACACTCTTTGGAAAAGCACTTCCAGAGCTCATCCCCACAACAGGCTACACTTGTGGGGAGTGGCCTGGCTGATCTCAGCAAGGCTCCAGCATGTCTGGG
>NW_008701346.1:0-695 GCF_000695815.1 Acanthisitta chloris
TTTTTTTTTTTTCTGGGAAGCAGCAGCATATATTGTCCCATCTTCCGCTTCTGGCTGTGGAAGAGGGAAAAGAGGAGAGCTTTATATGGACACTCTTACACCTCTGTATTAGGTCTTCTTCTGCATATGTAGTACTTCTCTAACTTGATCTGCCTGATGCTGAGTGGTCTCAGAGGTGGGAGAAGTGCTCAGATATTTTGAGACTGCTTTTATACCACTTTTCATTTCAGAGTTATACCAAACACACTGAAAACTTGTGATCTGGGCCAAACCATCTTTTCCAGCTCCACTTACTCTCATTTTTAGTATATGCAAACATATCTTCTTTCAGTTGCCTGGGGAAATACCCACTGTAAATCAAAATTCCTTGGTGGTAGTACTTTCCAATCCATCTGTGGAAATGCTAGGGGTTTGTTTGTTTGTTTATACATTTTTTTGTTCTGGGAGTGAGCTGATATTTCTTGAGGTACAGAAGATAGGCAGCAAACAATGGCTTGGCTTGGAAGATGCAACACACTCCTGGTTGCAGCTGTGTTGCATTTTAGAAAGGACTTATTAAACTGTAGGAAATAGTGGTCTCTACTCTTCTCCCTTGAACAAACAGATAAGAGCACTGGAGATATTAGACACATGGTTAATGAAAAAGCCTTGTGCTTGAAACTTATTAACTGTCTAAACCTTTGCTTTAATCAATG
>NW_008701347.1:0-695 GCF_000695815.1 Acanthisitta chloris
TGAGATAAAAGGTGCTCCAGGAATTAGCATTACTGGGGGACTGCAATGACAGAACTTACCAGCAATGCAGTCAGCCCACACATCTTTGCCTCTGGTGGTCCCGAATTGGAAAGAAAGCAGGAAGACCATTTGCTGTAGAGGAAAATGTGAGTGACCCAAGTGGCACAGCTGCTGTTCCATGCTGCTAGACCTGCTGAAGGAAGGTGACCCACCAATACTGAAAGAGGAATCAACCCTTACATCAGCAGAGGCACTGCATTGGAGAAGCAATGGACTCGTGTTGCTTAGCAGCTTTCTCAGTGCTTCTGGAACAGAGCTCAGCTTTGTGCCAGTAGGGAAAAGGAGCATTACTGAAAGAGTCAGAGCTCCTAAAGGCACCTTGCTAGTGACACAGCCTGTGAAATCACCAGTCCCATTTTTGTCTGGGAAAGTATGAGTAAAAAGCTACTTACCTCTAATTGTACACTGCTCCTTGGCTGATCTCCATACTCCATCACTCAGCAACACTCCAGCTGGCAGCTTTCCTCACTCACTACCCTAGCTGAATACTTCAGAGCATTAAGGATAGCTCTTCTCTTCTTACTCTTCATCTACTGCTCTTTCAGCAGTTTAAAGTCAGGAAAACTCTCAACCCAGTGAAGAAGTACATCTGGATTTTAGTGTTTAAAATTCTTAAAAGACTTCAGTCCTGCTGA
>NW_008701348.1:0-681 GCF_000695815.1 Acanthisitta chloris
GGACCTGCCACAGTATAAGAAGACACAAAAGAAAGTACTTCTCATAAAGACAAAAGTGATAATTGTGCAAGTCAGGGAGAGGTTAAGGCATCACATATGAAAAACAAAGATAGGCATGTAAAGCAGGACATCAGACACAAGGGTGCAAAGGTGCAGTTATAAAAACACCAGTTCAGCTGCTGCATAAGCCTTCAAATGTAAATCCTTTCCCTGAAATGAAAAAACTGAAATTGAATCCTTTCCCAGTTTGCATGATTAGATCATTAGGTCAGCTGAGCTATCGATCATCAAGCAGGTGAAAAATAGCACAAATATTAAATGACATTATGACACATGTGCCCCTGAGATAAATAGGTGAGCATGTGCCAATAACAGCTCATTGGGACTGGCATTGCCTTGCAGATCCAAGGCTTTCAGGAACCCGGGAGAAGCCAACAAAAAATTGGGAGCTCTTGTGTTGCAATGGCCACATTTTTTGCTCTCCTTTTTCTATCAATTGCTATAATTGAATGCATGGCAGGAGTTCTAGGATTTGGAATTATCTTGGCTGTCAGTTCATCTAGCTGCATCAGGAGCAAGACATGGTCCCCGTATGATATGATCATGATCTCTCTGAGTTTATCCATACTGTTTTCACAGTCCTGGAATATACTGGATTTGTTCTTCACTATATTTTTTGAT
>NW_008701349.1:0-693 GCF_000695815.1 Acanthisitta chloris
AGTCATTCCCACCAGGACCCACCTCCACTGACTCCTCCACAGAACTGATCCCAGCAGGACACAGCTGCTCCCGGTGCCCTCGCCGTGCCCATGGAGGTGTGGCGGCAGTGTGCCCGGTGGCTGGTGGCGGCGCGTGTCCTCCCCGCGGGACACAGGGCCAGCGGCCCCGAGGGACAGGTGTGGGACCTGGCGCAGGCTCTGAGGGACGGAGTCCTGCTCTGCCACCTCCTCAATGCCCTCCTGCCCCACGCGGTGCCCCCCAGGGACATCTGCCCTCGGCCACAGATGTCACAGGTGCGAGCGGGGCGGGTGGGACCTGGGGGTGCTTGGCCCAGAGAAGGGGACGGAGGGTCCCGTGGTGGTGGTGTCAGTGACAGGAGTGAAGGAGGGAGGTGGTGATGGGGATGATGGTGGTGATGGGGACAGTGGGTTTGATGGTGACGGTGATGGTGAAAATGGGGACAGTGGTGATGGCTCTGATGGACAACACTATGGGGATGATGGCGATGATGTTGGTGAGGATGGAAATGACCATGATGGTCATGATCTTTATGGTGACAGTGACCATGAGGGGAACAACGACCATGACCACAACATTGATGGTGGTGTGATGGTGCCAGTGAGGGTGACAGTGCCATTGACAGTGTTGGTGACACCAATGATCATGGTGGTGATGGTGCCAAGAGGTGACAG
>NW_008701350.1:0-696 GCF_000695815.1 Acanthisitta chloris
GTGCTGAGAACATCCCCTCCTCTCTTCAGCTCAGCTTCTATCCTGACCTGTTAATTGGCTCTCACCTTCTTTGTTAATTTGTCATGGTAAGAAATATTTATCAACTCCTACACTGAGGCCATTTTATTGGGCCACAGCACGTGCCATGGCTCTTTAAGTCACATGTACTGAGTTGCTTAGCAGGTTGTAATTGTCCTGCTGCTGCTGAAGGTTTGCTGACAGAGCTACCATCTATCTCTGTTATTTTAAGTATTAGCTGCATGTCAGTGAGTCTTCTGGAGATGAAGGCAGCAATCTTTTCACCAAATGACTGTGGTTAGTCAACATGTTGTTATGCAGTCAGTGCATTATTATGCACAGCGTAACACACCACGCTAGGCTACGTGTCAGAAGAGAATTACCAGTGCTGTTTTGCCCCTCACACATGCACATCAACAAGTTGGCAAAACCACCTGTTTTGTGCCTGTCAGCAATTTCTACCTGTAAGGTGAATTAGAGCCTTCTGCAGTGGGTTCCACCACCACTGCACTGACATGGACAAGGTAACAACTTGCAGCTTGCGCTCCATTATACAAGTGAGACTCACACAGAGACCGCACTGTATAGTTTACCATCTTAAGAGAGAAGGAAAAAACCCACAACCCCGCGAGGATTTTGTGGCAGTGAAGGTGGCCAACGAGGGACTTGCTCAGTACG
>NW_008701351.1:0-688 GCF_000695815.1 Acanthisitta chloris
TGCCAAAATCACAGGATGGATCATTGTCAAGAGGAGTGTAAAATTTCAGATTTTTCTGAGTTGGAGATTTTGTAGGAATTAATTAAAATGTGATTGACAATTTTGCTCATCTGCAAGTGTGAATGGATATAATTTGACCTCTTCTTCATATGATAGTTAAGCCTTGATGATACTGCTTGATTTCTCAGTCTGTGAGTCAGGAGAAAGCAAGATTGGTTCCAAGCAGTGGGATAACTCTTTTTTCTTCACAGTATATGGGAAAAGAAAGGCTGCCATGAGTTGATGAGATCATCACTTTAATAGCAGCCATTTATCTCTGAATGCTCTCTGGAGGTAAACACAATGATCACTTTTCAAGCTAAAAGCATAATTCAGCCTGGTTGTTCTCTTAATCCTGTTCTTACTGAGGTGGATTGGTTCAAGTGATCTATTTAAATGGTGATGAATGCAGAAGACTGTTTTTTCAAGAATGCCTTTTATACTTATTTTAGCTTGATTTAGGATTCAATAGCAAATGAAAAAAAACCCAAAACCACACAATCCCCCCCTTCTTTTTGAGCAAAAAGGCTGATTGGGCCAAGTGGAAATATACAAGGGGAAAAGTATTCTTCTTTATGCTACACTTGGGAAATGCAAAGCTGGCAAAAAGTTATTTTGCAAATGACAAAAAATGACAAGTTCTTAGCAG
>NW_008701352.1:0-691 GCF_000695815.1 Acanthisitta chloris
ACATCATCTCTGGAACCAGTTCTAAAACTTTATGGAGACTCTTCCAACCATATCATACCACTGCTTTTTGCATTTACATCTTCTGGTGGCCTTAAAAGTAAATTTCATAGGTAACCCAGCCAAAAAATGTCAAAAAGAGTTATCTTTACAGCTACCAAAATTTGGGATCAATTCTTAAGAGACACTGTAGGTACACATCATTCCAGACAGAGCTCAAAATATAAACAAGACCTTAAAACTGAGATCAGAAATGTTTAGAGATATATATGATCATAGTTTAAGAAAGGGAGACAGAAAGAGGCTTCTTCAAGTCTGCAGTTTGGTAAAGCTATTCAAAGCCCTGTCTTCTCTGCCTACATGCCGTTCATTTGGTGCCTAATTTAAGAATAATTTCACCTGTAAGAGCTGTTTCCTCTGCTGGAACTGAAAGTATAGAGGCTCTTTGCAGATGAATTTAGCTGGAACACATGGCACTGCAGTATAAAATTGTATGAATTGTTTTTGAAAAGTATGGACAAAGGCCATGCCCAAGAAGATTCACCAAAAGACCTTTTTGTTTTCTTCTTTAGCTCCTCTCTGAGCTTTCATTACTCGCATAAGCCTGGCCAGCTTAACTGATACTCAGGGGAAATTGCTCTTTTCATCTTCACACACACAGGCATTCCTTACCTCATACAAGACTTGTCCTGAT
>NW_008701353.1:0-693 GCF_000695815.1 Acanthisitta chloris
AAAAAAAAATACTACATTTTGTTGTCAACAGCAAAAGTAAATACTGTTAGGATAAAGTGACCTATCAGTGCAGCTGATATATACTGATATATTTAAGAAATACCAATAAATAAATTTGACAAACTGGTATATTTACAGCTCTAGAACTGATCCTTGCACTGAATCCTTAAGTATTGTGGTGGTTTTCACAGTAATGCTGAGGCAGAAAAGGTAAAGAATATTTCGAGTTGAGCAATGCATTGCCCTTGTCAGAGGTTCATTTCATGCCCTCTGGTGCTCCCTGTAGGAGCATTGGCAGCTGTGTCCTGCTGCAGGCTGAGCAGCTAGGCACAGGATAAGGTATTTCTGATTCAATTTATGGGCTCTTGTGATTGTGAGCCAGGGAAGAAAAATGTATGTATTTTAATGCAACCTTTATTTTTTCCCCTAATCTAATTACATCTAAGATTATGGAAGTTAATATACATCTTAAAACACAGTTGAGGGAGTTTGTGTTTTAAATGAAACTGAAAGAAAGCATTCCCTCCTCAGATAGGTAAAATATAACTTCATAGCCCATTTAAGTGATTGTCTCTAATATGTTAACCTGAACTGTTGTTATTATTTCAGAAGTAATTCTCTTGACTATGTAATTACAAACCTAATTTAAAATACTGGAGTTTGTGATTTATTTATATTTTTTGTAAGACTTTT
>NW_008701354.1:0-697 GCF_000695815.1 Acanthisitta chloris
AGAGAAAAAAGAAGCAAAGCCGATGATTTCCAAGACTGGGAATACTTGACTCAGATTCTTCCTTCCCAGCCGCTGGAATCGCTGCTTCTGGGCTGTTAACCCTTGAGGAGTCCCTGCCACCAGACCTGCCACCCCCAGCTCCCCTGTCCTTACCTATCAGCTGCTTCAAGGGTCAGCAGGTCAATGGGCTGGAGGTGAGCAAGAATGGCCAAGCACAGCGTTTGCATGAGATGGAGACACGGAGGCAAGGACCCCAGTCTGCTGGGGCTGAGGAGAGCTGGGGAGCACAGAGGGGCCGTGCAGGGCTGCCACCCTGAATTGGGGACCCTCAGGATGGGGTTTCCTGGGGTGTTGGCATCCATTTAGGGGCAGGCTGAGATTTCAGCAGCCCTTGCCAGCCTGCTGTGGTCACAAGCCACATCCACGGAGGACCCTGGCACTTCTTCTGGGACACAGAATGGGTTGGGGCAGGACAAGGTGCCTGAGTGCAGAGCAGACAGACTGAGGGGTTAAACCCCACCAGGGTGAGGGGTCAGAATCAGGCCCACCCACACATCCTGCCCCAGACCTCCCAAACACTCCAGAGTTGCCTCTGGAACAGCCCCAAAGAAGCTGTGCCTGTCAGCAAGCAAGCCCAGCCTCCCCAGGATGCTCTGCACAGCCACTTCCAGTCATGATTTCCATGTAACACACCACC
>NW_008701355.1:0-692 GCF_000695815.1 Acanthisitta chloris
CCTTTAGCCTGCTCTTCCCCAAACTAAACATGTACCTTGCTCAATGACTTTGACTCCTCATGGAACATGTGATCTAGGTCCCCTGCCAGAACAATAGCTTAGACTCTGTGCTTCCAGCTAATTGCTTTCCCCCCTCTGTCTCTTGTTGCAGTTACGCAGCGATGTTGCCATGGATACCTGCCTTTATAGCTTGCTTCAGTTACGAGACGTAATTTGTACATTTTAATTTACTCAGAACCAAAACCACTTTACCACAGCTGAAGGAAACAAGGAGGCAAACTGAGCATAGGTCATGTTCCACTTTTCAAAGGCCATTTCCACATTCTCTCATACAGGCAGTAAAACCATTAATCATCATAAACTCATTTTGTCTAAAAGCAGAGGTAATATATTTTTCCATGTAAATCACTTCATTGCCATGACAGAATGATGTCAGAGAATCTAAATAGGTGATCTAATAAATTTTCCTTTAGGAACATTGTTTAGCATTAAAGGTTACAGGGAGAGGTGAAGGGGGGGAGGGGGCAAGATTGATGTCAGTTGCTAGGGAATAAAATTTGATTTTAATTTTCATAAAATAGACCTAAATAGTGTATTGGCACAGATACACCTTTACAGATTAAGAAAATATACACATAGCTTAATAACGGTGCAGTAAGAACCCAAGACCTTCGTAGAATAAAAGGCAAGCT
>NW_008701356.1:0-697 GCF_000695815.1 Acanthisitta chloris
TGGGATGGGAGCAGTTATCCTGCCCACCTGAGGGGGTTCATGACCAGCATGTTAGGCTAGGTGCTAGATTAGCTCTGCACATCCTCATTATATCTCAGTATTAGAAGTGCTAAGAAGGATAGCGGAATGCAGGATAGCTAAGAAAGTGTTTTTCCCAAACATCATTGATTTGCCACAATTCTGCAGATGCTTGTTCAAGAAAGCAAGTGAAGAATTATATGAAAAAACTTTCAACTGTTCTAGTCTGAATCTATTCAGAAATAAAAGCAACACAGAGTATTCATAAAGGAAATAGAAAAATAGCTTGGAATTCCAAGGGCTTTTAGTAGCACTTTCCCTCTGAGTGTAGGTCCTAAAATTATGTGCTATGTTGAAAATATAACTCAATTGCCTGAATGCAATCTGCTAATAAGAGCAGACTTCTCCATGCCCCAGGCTGAAATAAGGAGGTAAGAGTTTTGCAATTACTTTATTATCTATTAGGGGAAAATCTAACCTATAAGAGTAATTAACATATTAGAAATTTTCTTTGAAAGCAGTTCAGTAGAAATCCAACGGTAGAAGTGCTGATGCCCTAAGAGGTGTTTGGACTTGAGCCTAGTTATTGGATGGTGACAGGGATGGACTAGTCTGGGTTGTGAAAGCTGATGGCCACTTGGCTGAAGCTTTCATTCATGTAAGAAGCAAGTAAGGTAAA
>NW_008701357.1:0-696 GCF_000695815.1 Acanthisitta chloris
GTGTGAAAAAGACTTCCTCAATGTGGGCTTGGAAATTAACATAAAGGTTTTCCACAGCCTTTTGTTGTAAGAAATTGTGCATGGAATTGCTGTGGTGCTGCTGGTACATAACATGTGGTGAAAGTGCTGTTAAGTGGGAGTAAGATAAGTTCTGTTTAATACTGCAGCTGCAGTAGTTCTGAGTTTCAGAGTTAGTTTCAGTTTGGTCAGTTTTCATACAATTTCAGTGACTGATAACCATTTCTTTCACAGTCCAGTACTGGGTGTCTTTAGAACTGGAAGAGTTTGGGAGCTGTTACATGTCTGATTTTTTGATACATTCCAGTTGTATAGAATAAGCTCCTTTTTTTCCTGCAGGTTCCATCACTGAATGATGTTCCTGTGCATTACCTAAAACCCAACAGTTTAGTGAAATTTCGCTGCATGGTTCAAGATATGTTTGATCCTGAGTTTTACATGGGAATATATGAAACAGTTGACCCAAACACCAATGCACGTGTAAGTGAAATACTGATTTATTGTCTTACTAAATGTTTACCATTTTATCCATTCCAGTCCTTGTGTTTCTCTAGTTTCTAAGTTAAATCTATGAAGTCTGAGCAGTGTTTAACAGTAAGTGTGTTTGGCTCAAATGGTGTCAGTAATACATCACTTCTTACATTTTTGTTGAGGCATAAAAAGGAACATATATATATA
>NW_008701358.1:0-678 GCF_000695815.1 Acanthisitta chloris
TCTTCCACTTCCTCCAGAAGTTTTCACCATCTCATTTCTACAGCTTGTCAGCAAAAGCTGCTGTGTGAATGCAGCGAGAGATGCTCTGCTGATTCACCTCTTGCCATTCTCTTTTGGGGAGGAGATGTCCCTCTCTCTAGGTGCTCTCTCTTGTCACTTATTCGAGAGATGGATCATCCTTAGCCATCTTCTCTGGCTGCACTTGCAGATCCATACTTGAATGGCCTATCATCTGTTTGTTTCTTTGTCATATGGGAGAAGTGCCTTTGACTTTAATGGGTATTATTTGCCTGTTTGAGTACTGACAGAGCAAGTTCATTTGATTATCTCTGACAGAGAATCCTTTAATGTATTCTCTTTCTCTGTGCACACATGCACACACTATGGAGAGTTTTTCTTGCATTCTGCTTCCCCAGCTCTCTTGGGTCATTGTCCCCAGTCTTCTCAGTGCACATGTACCTGCAAACCTCAGCAAACCACTTGCTCTGGAGGAAAACAGCACTGGAGGCATATCTTTGTGGAAAAAACTGACCTTGGAAAACAAAAATTTAGCTTTTCCCTGAATGAAATCTCAAACATAATGTATTTAAACCTGAAATAGATGTCTGCTTTAAATCTCATTAGAAATGGATGAAGTCTTTCCATGGGTTTCAGTAAACTGGCTAAAAATTCCATTCA
>NW_008701359.1:0-697 GCF_000695815.1 Acanthisitta chloris
TTCTTGGCCTTTTATACATTTACATTGGTAAATTCTTAGGTATTTGTCTGTGTCACTCATTATTTGCTCCTGGGTGTAACCTCTTTCCCATACTGAAGAAGTGCCCTCCTTTCTTCATGTATGGAAAGAATTTAAATTACTAAAACTAAAATAAATCCTCTCTGTAGATTCCTTTCTCTTTTCTACATCACTTTTTGTTCAAATCTCAAGCTTGTTCCTATCTGAACTCTCCAAAGGAAGAGCTTATCTCAACCTTTTTGTAGTAGCATCTTATCTTTCAACTTGCTCTGTGATCACTAGCCAGTGTGCATGTTTATCCCTTGTTTTTGGAAACAAGTATTTCAATCATTCTTCACAGAGGTGCTTGCTAATTACCAGGTCAAACAGTCTCAGGATGTGGTTTGTTTACGTTGAGTCATCAGTGTGTTTTCTGAAGAATTGGTTTGCAGGAAAAAGCAGAAGAGGTTGACAAGTCATCATATCTGATCCACCACAATTATATTGGGGAGGTCTAATACCTCTGAGCCTGGTGCAAACCTCTGTGCTGCTGAATGGCTGAATGATGGTATGTAAGAAAACAGAAAGATAATTTAAAATGGCATCCATCATTGCGGAGCAGCAGTGCAGATTTGGTGTAGGGCTCCTGCTGTGTGATACAAGGAGATAACAGTATTGCCTCTCTGAACAAAAGAAATCT
>NW_008701360.1:0-693 GCF_000695815.1 Acanthisitta chloris
GATAATTCCTAATTCTTTGATCTCATCCAAATAGCAGTATCATGATGAGTTATCTAAGGACAATATGTACTGCTTCTTCCCCTGAAAGGTGGTTCAGCACCTGAATTCATTTGCTGCTCTCCACACTCATTTCCATCATAGTTTGTGCAGACAGGTAGAAGGGTCTACCCTTGCAGTGAGATGTTCTTCACTGGGAAATCTTTCCCCATTCAGCTGCAGAGCACCTCTTTGGCTTCAGGGCATTACTGAGTTGGGGGGCATGGTATGTGAAGAGCAGCTGATCCCCAGGGGTGCACTGAATCATGAGCCCAGTGACTTGGTCCTTAAGGAAATAAACTCAGAGTCCTCGAATGAACACTGGGAATCAGAGTGGAAGAAACTTCTACTGAAAAGACCAGATGTCCTCATCTTGCCTTTCCACTTTCCATTAGATGATCTAGAAGGATGGTGCTGGGTGATTGAGCAGGTGTTATACAAAGGCCAAACTAAACCACTAAGCTTTACCAGTGGCATGGGCTCAAACTTGCATCCAGAAAGTTCTTTTTGAGAAGCAGCAGGGTCTTTCACTTGACTTTCAGAATAGGATCCAGCTCCAGAAAAAGATAAAGATCCTTGTAAATAATCTCTATCATTTTGCCAAGTCTTCTTAGCACTTAATTTGTGTCTTATAACTGAAAAATTACAATAGCACCT
>NW_008701361.1:0-697 GCF_000695815.1 Acanthisitta chloris
CTTCCAACTCAGGATACTTTATGACTCTATGATTATTCTTTCAGGAACAGCAAAATCTCCTCGTGCTAAAGGTCCTTCTGATCTATCATATCCATAGAAACAAAATAGCACAGGTAACAACTGAGCCACAATCTGCATGTAAATGGGTTTCCATCCTCTGATTGTAACTTCAGAGAGAAGGGAACATCAGATAAGAACATTGCTGTTTCCCTAAAGCAGTAGCAGGAATTAAATGTATCTTCTCCTTATCTTTGAATAATCAAATATTAGACATTTTAACCCCCTCTTCTAAGTAACAAGTGAAAAACAAAGCAAGTATTTCATAACTGCAGTGATGTCCCTTCCAGCTTTGACTGGAGCAGACAAAAGAGGTTTTCCTAAGTTATTGTGTCTGCAGGATACTTAAAAGAGCACTAGTATCAGAATCCATTCTGGACTGAAGTATGACAAGTGAAATTTAATATTCAGGCAGCTGAAATTATTAGAGGAGTACATGAGAGTCAGCAAGAACTTTGGTTTTGCATCTCCCTTTCCCCCCCTTATAAGTCTGTTAAAGGATCAAGATATTAGAAAGGTTGTTTGATTTCAGGGAGAACATTCATATGGTTAAATGCAACCTGGAGAAGAGATGGTCAGCACCGAAGTAACACAATTTTTGGGTTAAAAAAAGAAAAAAAAAAACAAACAAAAGGATGAA
>NW_008701362.1:0-698 GCF_000695815.1 Acanthisitta chloris
GCCCTATAAACATTTAGGTTTTCTGCTCCTTGTTGTACATCTAAAAATGATTCCCACTTAGTACCATTTGCAGTTGCAGATGCACCAAGAGTCACCACTGCTATCTTTGGTGTCTCTGTAACAGGGCAAGAAAACAATTCTCATCACCCCAGTGGAAGCTATTTTCTCACACTCTGCCATCAGAGCATTATTTTGTGGTGGGGAATTAAGAACAGCAGCAGGTAGTGTGCACTGACCACTTTCTCATCTGAATCACCCTCCCAGAATGGAAACTTCAGCTCTGCTTGACATTCCATGCCCACACCACTTACCCTTCTGTGGGTTTTGTCACCTGTGTTTGAACACAGCAAATGCTACAATGGCATAATAAAAGGAGAAAGTTAATTCTCCTGGTTAGACCTGCAATCCTCCCACACCAGATCCCTGTGGACTCCGGAGAGAACACACAGGGAAAGGCAGCAAACACTGGTGGAGGGAGTTCTCAGCTAAAAATTGCAGTTTGTTGTAGAGCTGAACGTACAGTGACAAATAATTCAGAGTTGTTTTGCAGCCAATTACACAAGGAATATTCTATTTTTAATCTCTACCTTAGGACTGTTAGCAACTAACCGTTTATTTGCACTGCACACTCAGGCAATCCTGTTTCCTTCAGGTCTGGAGCCAGGGAATCTTGCTGCCTTAAGTGTCCTGTTAAAACA
>NW_008701363.1:0-693 GCF_000695815.1 Acanthisitta chloris
TATTATATTATCAAAATGCAGCATTGAGCCCTGAACCTGAGAAAGCATCTGTCCTATTTCCAGGAAGGTAGATGTAGAATTGGTAAAAACCCCTCAGGAGCAGAAACATCTGGAACTTCACTAACAATGAGATGAGAGAATTGCAATATTAGCAACCCTTTTAAATAGACAGGGATGCTATACAAGAGGAAAACCTGTTATATTCTTTTGATTAATAATAAATCATGTTGCCCTTTCAGTAGATATCTCTAATGCTTAATATTTGTCACATATCTTAGATAATAGAAAACCCCAAATACAGCCCATTAGCTTTAAACACTTAGGAACATTAGCAGAACAGATTTTTGTATGTGAAGAAAAAACAGGAGACAGATTTGATAAATTATTGGTCATGGAGAGTTTGAACAACCCATCTTCTCCATTCTCAAATACAATAATTTTTGTAAGATCAGAGTGTATGTCAAATGGAGTTCATAAAGTGGAAAATGACACTATTTACTTTCATCAAATAAAATGTCAAAATTTATGGCTCTGCACCTCAGAAATCTGTCGAAATGCTACTGTTATTTTGTGTAACACATTATCAGTGCAACCTAATATGGCTATAAGCCTAGTTATGCCAGCAGATGTGCTTTGAAAGTAAATATAATAATCCTAATACAGACAGTCATCTTGATCTACCACAAAACAGGG
>NW_008701364.1:0-698 GCF_000695815.1 Acanthisitta chloris
GTGTCATTATCGATCGTGTTCTAGCTGCGTTCGTTTTGAAAAATAAAAAAATGGTTTCTGAATGTTTTGTCCTCACTGTCTTGAAGAATGTTAGGTAAGTTGCACAATCATTCTAATTAATTCTTCAGTCAGTGTTGTAGATTCATTCCTAAATGAGGCTGTTCTAGCATAGGCCAACAATAAATCTTGTAGCCTTGCTGATGTTACTATTAACAGGTCAGCCACTGGCAAGGAAATGCATGTAGATTAGACCTCTGAAATAGTAAATGAGAACAGTAGATACTTCAAGTGACATATTAATGAATTACTTGCTTAACATGAATACAATAACCCATACATTTCTCAGTGGTAGAAAAATGTTATATTCAGCAATTAATCATTATTCTTGAAATTTAATAAGCCCTTAGGAAAAAGAGGTTGCAGTAGACAGCATAAGCTGACTAAAAAATGCTTAGAGTGAGTAAGTTATCTTTTCAGCCAACTGAAATATAACTGCTCATTAACACGTTTGTGCTATAAGAGAGAAATGAGCTTGTCTGTATTGACAACTGACCATTGTAGAAAAGGTGTAATGAAAAAATGAATGTATAGAGGAACTGGAGTTTTGAGACCTGGTTCTGTGTTCCAAGACCATGATGTTGTTACAAAGCAATATATTTTCCAGTAATCACAGGAAAAAAGAAAATAAACATTCAAAT
>NW_008701365.1:0-699 GCF_000695815.1 Acanthisitta chloris
CCAACCTTGATGGTTCTGTGATTCCATACATTTTTCAGAATCTCATCTTGATCAGATCAGCTTTCCCCGTGGTGGGATGACTTTAGCCTTTCAAGACAAGTTCTGTTAAGATTGCACAAGGCCTTTACTGCAAAACTTGTCCTGTGTTTGTGTGCACCTACATCACCTTTCCATGAATGAAATTTGTGAGACCTTCTGAGCCAAATTCCAGTCTAAACTTGGGAAACTCTGGCTAAGCCCAGGACAAGAAGACAAAATCCCTTATTGCACAGGTGAGCTGATCCAGCAGACTTCCAGGGAACAGGAGCACACTCAAAACAACTTTGGCTTTGAGTTTCATCAGTTATTTCTCCCAGTTCAACCTGTCTGAGACTGATTTGTAGAATTTTCCATTTTAGTATTTTTTCTGTCCACATACAGAGTTTTTATGACATTGTCTGCCTGCAGAGGCCCAGATGGGTTTTCCAGTGGGAAATGAACTGGGATGCTGATAGGAATGTTCCCATGGAGGTATCTAACTGGGACATGGTGTTTGTTCCCTCCATGCCCCTAAGCCTTCCCTGAGCCATCCCAAACCATGAGGCTGGAGGGGACTCAGGGGAGAATCCCATGGGCAGAGGTCCTGGCACTGCTGCACCACCTGGGACACATGTGCTGTCCAGGACACTGGTCCACAAAGTGGCACCAGGACATGAGCTT
>NW_008701366.1:0-693 GCF_000695815.1 Acanthisitta chloris
CATTACTGAAGCAAATGAAAAAAATAAAATTCCCCAACCCATTATGGAACTCGAGGGTACCTTAAAGGTCTAGAGACAGATCTTATATTCTAAACAAAATTATCATGGAACTTCTCCCCATATGTAAGTTGTGTGCAGATCTGCTCTGATTTACATGTAAAGTCATGGTATAGACACTGGAAAGTTATCTGTGTGTGGTAACAAAATGTCTACTACTGCTGTTCTCTAGTTTACACCTGGAGAAGGTGCTGCCAGGTTGTTACTACTTCTGAATTAATTTATACCGTTTCTAAATTATGTGTAAGTTACACAGGGTAATGAGATAGTCTTCTGACTCCAGAATCAACTGGAGACTTCTACTTTGATTCCTTTGATATAATCCCAATAATCACTTTATGGAAAGAAGCTGCTTCAAAAGTATGATATAAGTTAGTCTGGGTTAATTTCTTACCTATGCTTTTTTTTTTCTTTAGAAAAGAAGCAGTCCTGAAGTGTCTCAAAAAGTAAACTTAACTGAGTCATACCTTTTGCCAGCTGGCAGTTTATCACCAGAATGATTTTTCTTTGATATTGTATTTAATACAATGCATTGTCCAAATGCCATATCCTTAGTGACATATGGCTGGAATGCATCATAATGCCATAATACATCAAGGCCTTCATCACTTTGATCATAGAATCACAGAATGGTTT
>NW_008701367.1:0-694 GCF_000695815.1 Acanthisitta chloris
TACTCCTCTCTGTGCCTTACATAAAAACATTAAGCGATATTTCGTAGATATACTGCTCTATCACTTCACAGAAGGCTGAGCTGAGGCCCAGGGACTATTCAACCATGCGATTTCTTCTGAACTACCTGTAAGGTGCCTTCTGTTTACAGACCAGGTATGAACAATCTTTTCACACTAAGGCAAAAGCATTTCTTTCCAGCAACACATAGAAATAAAAAACGTTGCTTAAATAGGTCAAAAAATCTTTGTAGGTCTAACGAAAGATTTTCTTCAGACTACAGCAGCTGACAGAGTAAAAGCAAACAAAAGTCACTGCACCACAGTAATAACCTACACTAAACAAAACACATAATAAACAAGCAACAGTGTGATCAAGCCTGGCATCATCTCCTATTTCAGCAAAAGTACACATAAAACTACTCAAAGTGCAGAAGATGCAATGTGAAAAAACCAACCTCCTCCCATTCCCACCCATGACAACCTTGGACACAACTACTCCCTGGACACCTGGGAGCAATTAATGAAAAGCAGAACCATCTGAGGACGATTCCTGAGGAATTCCAACAATCAACTTGAACATGTTTCACTCCTCAAACTCTAGATGTATTTTTCTTCATATAACTATTGCCCAGAATTGGAGTAAATATCACAAAGTTTCTTTACCTAAAATTTACCTCTGCAAGAGCTGGATGCT
>NW_008701368.1:0-687 GCF_000695815.1 Acanthisitta chloris
CTTGATAAAACTTCTTGACCTCTGTGCTATTAACCCAAATCCAACTGTGTTAAACAACACAAAACTTTCCATGTATTAGTAGGTAGGATCTCTACTACATATATGGGTTTTGTGTCAGCAAACTCCTCCCACTTCCACTAACAATGCTACAAGCAAGTGGGATTACAAACAGGGAGTTTTAGGGCTATGATCCTAAATCTGTCTTGCAGTTCAACTAAATAGACCCAAACCTGTGATTCAGCCATCTCCTTAAGCCTATTCCCACAACACCTGTAAAGCACAATTTTGTAGCTGCTTTTCATACTAAGCACATGAACAGAAACTGAAGCAACTTTAACTTGAAAAGTCTGCATTGAAATTAGTCTGAAAAATTTTCACCCTCCACAGTTAATCAATTAAGTCCCTTTTGCCATTGTCGTCCCTAAATGGGATATGGTTCAAAATGTGAACACAAAATTACCATCTTTTGTTTGAATGGTATCTTTAAACTGAATTCCTTTATCATACACAGCACATATTGCTATGTAGGAAAGTATCATTATGCTTGTGTCTCCCAAGATGCTATTTCCAGCTAAGGCTTGCTATGTCCTAACTGTGTGCTGTGTGTGGATAATCACATCAAGCTTCATGAGAGCTCTTGGCTTATTAAAAGCCCCTGGCTGGGAGTGATCTCTGTTCCAACCTGGA
>NW_008701369.1:0-696 GCF_000695815.1 Acanthisitta chloris
GGGTTGGGGCAGCCACAGCTCCCTGGGTAACCTTGCCCTTATTGAGGATGGAAAAGTCTCTATCAATAAAGAAAACGACAGAAGGTGAGCTGCTTCTTGTGATAAATAAGCAGCTTGCAAAAATGCTACGAAAATAATTGCATGAGCTGCTGCATCCTACTAATATAACAGTTTTCATGTTCTTTAAAGAGATAATTTTCAGTTAAAAATTGAATCTGACAGGTCAGGCTGCTTTATGAATCCTTATAATATATTTACTCATTTGATCATTCACAGTGTGCAACACACACCATTCACTCCCGACAGAAAACGCTCGGGTTGGTTTCCATTCTATTACCACAACTGATTGCATTTTGCTAAGTCAGTTCTAATATGAGCCTCGTGCTATGGCTTAATGAGGTTTGGAGAAAAAGTAATCTTGGCCTCTCAATGAAAGAAAACCATTGCATCAGCATCCAGTTCTCCATCATGACAGAGCAATGCTGAATACATTTACATTTGCGATGTTATCAGTCTGTCCATGAAGAGAGGAACTTTCTCCCTTTGAGCTTCTAATAGATTTTTCTCTGTCACTTTTCAGAGAGCAGCACTCAAACCTTGCTGCAGCTTTCCATCTGCTCCAAGTTATGCCCATTGTTCTGCTTGCAAAATGTTCAGCATTTGTTCTCAGACAGACTCGAGGCCACTTAAAAAAAA
>NW_008701370.1:0-700 GCF_000695815.1 Acanthisitta chloris
GATGTGAGAGATGCTCCCAGATGTGAGTATCTCTCCCATGCTCACACTCCCACCGGGCGGATTCCCAACCCCTTCCCATCACTTCCTGGGCTGAAGAATGGGAACAGCTTCCCTTTAATCTGGAAGGGGAGTGACCCCAGCAGCATCTTCTCCTCAGCATTGAAGAAGGAGAGTTTGTGGGAGTCATGATCCAGGAAAACCCCCAGCACGTGGCAGGGCTTGGAATTGCTCAGCTCTGTGCCCCCATGGAGGCTCAGTCGCCCCTGGGAACACTCCAGGCTCAGCACCTTCTCCCCAGGGACACTGTCCAGGCCTTTGCCCTGCAGTGTGCCCAGCATGGCCTCACTCAGCACCCCCAGCTCCCAGCTGGATCCCACCTCCAGCTCCACCTCCCAGTAGTGTCTCCCTTGGGAATAGCCTTGGGTGGCCACGGCTGCGGCTCTGGGTGGCACCTGGTCCTGGCTGGAGGCTGCGACGCGGCGTTGGGCATGGATGGAGAGGGAAGGGTGGGAGAGCTGCTCATCCAGAGTCACTGGCACTGGGAAGGGAGGGAGAAACAAATGGATAGGCCTATTAGATTATATTAATTAGATTAGATTGGATTAGATTAGATGATGTTATGATTTATTATATGCAAAAAATAGAAAGCTCCAAGTTCTTGATGTTTTTTAGGAAAATAAAGGTAATGTGAAAGGAAAGA
>NW_008701371.1:0-699 GCF_000695815.1 Acanthisitta chloris
CACCAGAACTGCACACAGGATTCCTGTATGACTATGTTTTTTGATAGCAGCTAGAAAAACTGTATCCGGGATCGTAAGTCAAACTAATGCATTTCTATCTGGAAACCAGATTCATATTCTCATTAATTACCTTGGACATCCTCCCAACACTGGTGATTTAGGACTTTATTCAGCAGTTGGTATACAGAGATATAACTAAAGTGCTTTTCATCCCCTTTGATTCTTCTTTGGGCTAACTGGATAATGAGTTCTTAAAAATGTCATAAGGACACTCTACTTCCCAAACCTGCCATTCCTCTCGAGGCAGAAATGTTGGCATTGACAGTACCTATGCAAGTAGAGTCTGTAAGCAAACCATCAGGTGATGCTTAAAATGCAACTACTGAATTAATAGAAACTGACTTAGTTTCTCTGGGGAAAATGCACTACTTGAGCTTTCACTGGTATGTTTGCTACCTAAAACACAAGTATGGAGGAAATAAGAAATTAATCCTTTGCTCATTCCTGGAACATGGATTTATAGGAGTTGTGACCTGTACTAGGCCTTAAAAATTATGACTATTTCTTACCTCTAATGGTTCATTCCAAGAATCAGATATACCATGGCTGGTCTAGGGAAAAAGAAAGGACTTAATAGAAGAGAAATACTCAGCCTTTCTGGGGCTGCTTGAGCCTATAGCAGGAGTGAAAGGGCACAGT